>NC_056479.1:21902388-22074888 GCF_008729295.1 Plectropomus leopardus | reverse complement strand
TTTTCATTTTTTTTCAATGGAGACACAAAAATTCTGTATATTTAAAAACAAATATTTAAGATACATGAATAATAATAAACAATACAGAGTTGAATAAACATATTTTAACAAAAGCGGCGTTTCAGGCAAATATAAATTTTTCAGTGCTTCCAAATTTCCTGAAATTTAGTTTCCTGATGCCCGAATGAAAAGGTCCTTTTTTCCATAACAAAGATTTCATAAACGGTATTATAACAGTTTTCTACAGATGGGGCGTCAGGTTGAAGCCATTTCTTGTATTTGCTTTTCTAGCAGCTACACTGAGTATTCCAAATAAGTATTCTGTAAAAGTAAAAGGCCAAAAAGGAGCTCATCCCACTTAAATGTGATTGTTGTCCCAAATATAGTCTCTAATTCTGTATAAATGTTAGGATATAGAGCATTTACTTTTCGACAGGCCCCCATCCATCCATTTTTATCTGCTTATCGGGTGCTGGGTCACAGCAGCAGGAGGCTGAGCATCCCTTTCCCAGCAGCGTCTCCTCCTTGGGTACCTCAAATCATTCATAGGCCAGGTGAGATACATTATCCCTCCTGAGTGTTTTGGGTCTACCCCAGAATCTCCTACCAGTTGGACATGCCCATCCAACCTCTCAGGGGAGGCTCCTAGGAAGCATCCTGATCAGCGCCCGAAACACCCCAACTGACTTTTGACATGAAGGAGCAGCGGCTCCCTCGGGATGTTTCTCACCCTATCTCTAAAGCCTCCTACATACTGTGGGATTTTTGCAGTCTTAGAGAGGGAAGTTTAGTGCAGCTACACTATGTGACCCAGATCTCTTAAACTTGGGTCCAATATCAGGTTTGATGTGTGCAGATGTACGATGACAATGCCTACTAAATCACAGGTTACAGCCTACGTCCTTCATCGTCAATACACAAGAGCAAAATATCATCAGCATGCCGCTGCTGTAGTTGTAAGAGAAAAATGAGAACAAACATGACTTGAACCCTAGCTATAGTGGCATTTATGCATGTCGAAAGAAGTCTAAAGAAGAGTAGGAGGAGAATGTGGACGCAGTTGTGGATGGGGAAAAGAGGTCAACTTGGCATGCCAATTCTGCAGTGAGAGTTTGAAGAATGTATTAGCTTCTACTCGCATTTAGCAGAGTCGCGCTGATCAGTGCATCATTTCATGCTGCATTTCTGTTAGTTGGTGAGTAGACGTAGGTCATAACAGAAGTCACACAGTGTGATGGTTATCCTAAATTTCTGACACTGTCAGAATTTTAGCCCAAGCTGTCTGTGATTGCAAGACTGTGGCAAAGGCCATCCTTGAACTTTCTCGCTGTGCAATGTAAGACCACCATTTTAGAGCCACTGCAAAGATATTGCCATGTTTCTTTCACGCTGGTCATCTTTCTTCTGGGACAGCCCAAAATTGCGCCGTGTATACCAGGCTCATAGCTGAGCCCAGCCATCCTGCAGAGGAATCTCTTTTCATCTGCTTGTATGCATGATTTCATTGTTTCGGTAACTACTCATGACCATCGGTTAGTGTTGTTACGTAGATGACAGATTGTTACTACGACTCACCTTCCTCTTCACCATGACAGTCACCCACTAATCGGCCTGTCCATCTCATGTTCCATTTTATCCTCACTTATGAAAAAGACCCTATACTTGAACTCCTCTGTTTGGGGCAGCGACTCTCTTCCAACCACCATTTACTGGCAGAGACCCATGGCCTCAGACTTAGCAAACGTACTTTCATCCCAACTGCTTTACACTTGACAGAAAACTGCCCCACTGCATGCTGGGGGTCACTGTGTGATAAAGCCAACAGAACCATATCATCTACAAAGAGCAGAGATGCAATTCTGAGGTCCCCAAACTGGACACTTTCCTCCCCCAGCTGCAACTTGCTGCAGCCCCCACACCCCCCCACCCCCCGTGATAGAAACATGCCAAATTAAACACATTTTCACCCTAAATTGATACAGAAAAGGCACAAATTAGTGCAGAAAAAATTACCAATATGCAGGATATTAAGTGACTAATACTAAAAATTTTATTGCGGAACACATCCAAATCCCGAATTTCATATGTGCCCCGCCGCCCCAATGTCGAAACGAAATCTTTGCTTTTGGTCATGAGAGTCTGTTGTTTACTCTGGTCTTTCTGGAACAGTTAGTGTGGATTTGTTTGGGTATCTGACCCCTCATTACGTCAATAATAACAATAGTTATAATGGTATAAATTCCCTGCAACACACTCTGCACATAAGCCCACAGTATCAAAAAACACCATTAATTTAATCAGTGGCAGGGTTTAGGATAAAGAAGGTTTTAAGTTGAATCTGCACTACGAACACAAAACAATAGTCGGTGGATGAGCATAAAAGCTTCTTAGCATTAAGATCATTACATTTCACATTCTTAGAACTGAGCTGATGTTCTTAACTCTTAGCAGCTTACAAGTACAAACAATAATGTACCATTCACATGTCATCTTTTTTGTCTTAGCAACGCTTATTGTTAAAATGAGACAATCTATCCATCCATCCATCAGTCTGTTTTTGTATTTTGCCGACCTACCTGCTTTGCCTGTCTGTTATGACGTGATAATACTAGCAATCTGCAGGTCACTGTGACACATGAGGAGCACCATTAGACAAGGGCAGGGAATGACTCGCTCCGCGCTATTTTACACTGTTATGTAATTTCTTCATTACCTCTTTTTCCTCCTCTCTCCATTTTTCTCCCCTTCTCAGTCTCTCCATCTTTTTTTTTTATTTATTTTTTTTTTTTTGCCTGCAGCCAGGCAGTGGCCTAGTTTAGCAGTGCAGAAGGTTTGTTAGCATCACCCTCAAACGAAACAATAATAATGTGGAATCAAGGGAGAACACAGAAAGGTTAAAAAAACTCTGCATGTGCAACCACACATACCACACTGTAGACATGCCTCCCTTTTAATGTGGTGCAGGTGCAGATGTTCATGCATACTGTCTAAGTGTATTTTAGAAGCACATATAGAAAGAAACAAGCATGCACCCCCACCCACATACACATATGCACTGCCTCTTTTGCATCGTTGCATGACCGCCAATTTGATCTCTTTGGAGCATATAACAGTTCCCTTTGAGGAAAGCACACCTGCTCCCTGTCATAAAGGATGCTGCTCACTGCTGTAATGTTCATACCAAGTAAATATATGAGAATAAGCATCCTTTGACACTTCAGCTATCATGCAATCTACTATACACTTGATGGGTGTATTGCTGAGAATCCAAGAAAGTGCAAAGTCAAATACAAGCTCTTGAGATATATGGGACATATTTATCAGTAACAATGGTGTAGTGGTAGTTGATGATGTGGGTGTACTACTAGAAGATTAACAAGGAGGAATCGGGTATACTCTCATAAATATTTCAATGGCTTTTTAGCTCATAAGTGGGTATACTGTTATGGCCAGAAAAAGAGGTGGCTCTAGCCCTTAAACCTGCGTATACCCTCCACCACACAGTTGATTAGTATTGCATTATCGCCAGAAGTGTACAGAGAGGTGACTTCTATTGACACACTGCCAAACGCCATGCTGACAACAGCTTTTTTTTTGTCGTTTGCTACAGTCAAGCACCCATAAACAGCACCGGACTTCGTTGCCAATTTTACAAGCCAGTTCTCATTCCGAACTGGTAATAGTGCTGCTTTGTCAGTGCTTTTGGTATAAGAGTGCAATGCCAAAAGGCACCTTTCATGTGCGCACAGAATGCCGTTGGACGGCGTGAGAGCGCAGCGAGACACAACCGGTCGCATCCGCCTGATACGCGTATGGGCCACGTCTCTTGAGAATGTGACTGGAGAGAACCTATCATGTGCGCATGAAAGGCAGCAAGTCAGTGGCAGATTGAAACGCTGCCAGTAATATGTAATATAAGGAGTGCAAGGGCACTTATAGGGTGAATGGGAGGGGAGGTAAACTCGGACTTTGATGTGGGGGTCCCAGTGTGATGTTTTTTTCTACACCTACCCATGTGCCTCCTTTCCCTTACCTTAACCAATCCATGACTTTGTTGTTTAATTCTAACCATCACCATGCGTTTGTTGACGTCCTGGCGTTGGTTACCGTGTGTTGTTGTTGCCTAAACAAAACCACGATCAGCATCATCCCACCATGTGCTTGTGTTGAAACCACAGTAGCAACATCCCAGTATGTAAAGAGTAGATGTAGAACGATTCCTAAAAATTCATATTTAGATGTGGAAGTCGACTGGCAAAGCTGCAATATGTGACGAGTTGTGATAATAACATGTTGAATTTTACTTAATGGTTAAAAATTACACCATCTGGGTCTGTCATGTCATGCCATGGGGCACAAAAAGACTTGTTCCCAAAGACTAACACTGAGAAAGAGATGATTGTAAATCAGTGAATACTTCTTTTTGAACATCAAAACCCCCCTCAAACTTTTGCTAGTGTCACTATCAGCATTTTAACCATTCAGTCTGATAATATCGAAAAGTCTAGAACAGCCACAGTATTAAATCATTTTATCCCAATTCAAAATAGTGGAGCGCTAAACTGGAAGTTAGCTGTTTAGCTGGTGGAATAGAGTTTTTTTGGCTTCATGTGCCACTGACCAACTTTTTTTGAGGCCCTGCCTCAAATGCTGTATCCATGTCTCTTGATACATCCAGCACAGCTACAGTATATTCAACAACCGATAAAGAAAGACTGACAGGAGAGACTGGAGATGTTACTTAAACATTTCAAGCATCAACAATGTAAATTTTGGAATTAACCCTTATGTTCCCAGAAACAGCTTCATACCAAATAGCAAGCTGTTAGATATGTTTCATATATACTCTAGTATTGCTTGGGGACAAAACTATGTCATGGCAGATGTATTGCTCAGGACCACAGGAAGCACCACATTGAGTGTTAAGTTGTTTGGATGAGTGGTTCTCAAGAAAGCTGCAAGCAGTTATATTGGAGGCAAAGCAATCAGTCTATTCCCAACAAGCCTGTTTTAAATGGGCACTGCACGAGTAGTGATAAAAAAACAAATGCTTTTTGTGACAGCCATCAGAGTAAATCATTTTTTGTGTATTGAACTGAGTTACAGTGAAGTGAATTGAACTAAATCAAGGCAGAAAGGGAAGTCTGGAAAGAGGAAGTGTGTTTATTATAAAGTTGTTGTGACAATGTGTAAAAAACACATCTAAATTTCAAGTCCTTTGAAAGGTCCTTTCAAAAACAGAAACTGATAAGAAAAAAAATGGAAAAAAAGTGTCTTCAGCTTATCGTCTCATCACACAGTCCATGTCTTTCGCCCAAATGATCGTCTCCCAGTTAGAGTGAGACTTATTCCCACCAGTCACTTACTGTAAGAGAAGATGGGAGAAATAATGTTAAGGGGAAGAAAAGAGTGAAGGAGATAAATGAAAAATTAGAGTGAAACAGAGCAACAAATGTTAAAGGTGTGTGTCTATGTACCTATTCCTAATTGTACTGTTTGTGTACTTTTACACAAATGTCACTACTGTTAGTGATTGTCGGAACCAGTGTCGGGTTTCAGATGACCCATGTTGTAATCTGTTGCAGTCAGTATAGGATGCTAGCCTGCAGGCCATTGTATGAGAAGCCATCCATCTGGGGCCCCAGACAGTCATTGCCATCTCCATTATTATTAACCATGACTCATTGCCTGGATTCACTGTTGACTCATACTTAATAAAATGAATCATTGTACATTGGGAAAAATACTGTATATTGTATGTTTCAAACCTAGTCTCTCTCAGTCAGAAGAGCGTTGTTAGTTAGGTGGGTAGGTAAGTTAAAACTGTGCAATGAAATGTAAAAAAACAACAAACAAAAAGAAAACATAATGTTTATTATCTTTGGACATGATTATTTTGCACACTAAAATTAAAAATTAAACTGTTGCTGAATTCCAAGCATTCCCCTTACATCTATTGTGCTGTTAATGGTGACATGGTGAGTGGAGCACAATCACAGCACTGAACAAAAGTGGCAAGACATCATGATAAGATGTAACCATCCATTCAAGAGCAATTACTTAAAGAAAAAAATAAGATTTTAGGAAACATATTTGTTGTTCTTTTAAGGACCATATTGCTGAGAAAACTGATAACACGTTCATTTCTATATGAAGCTATAGCCACCATTGTGATATATCCCTTTGGTCCGCTGAATGTGAATCCACAGCATCGCTGTAAAAGAGCTTAATGCTCAGTCAATTTTCCCTGACTAAACAATGGTTGACGATGATATGTGTAATACTCCAACCAGTATGTCACACATTATGAGCACACTGAATGTAAAGGGAATGGCTTCCCAAAATGGTAAAAAATTTTCCCTTTAAATGCACCACCCAGATCAATCTACAGGGACCTATCATTTCATGCTCTCATAGCAATCATTACAGTAAAACACCTCTGTGTCAATACTTAAATTCTGACAACTTCCCCAAATCTCAAAGTATTAAGGGGGATGTGGTTCATTCTTAATACACTACACATTGAGTATTTCCCTCTACAAAATGTATGATATGATAATAAGAATGTAGATGATACTACCCCAAATTACTTCCCTTCAAAAGAATTGCAATTAGCTTTTTATAGTAACTATTCAGAGACAGCTTACCTAATAAGAGAAAAAAAGCAATAACCACCAGAATATTTTCCTTCTCAAACTGAAAATTAGATATATTAATTATTATTATTATTATCATTATTATTTTTCATCATGAGAGGTTCCCTTACAAGGTTATGTTTTTCCTGCTAAGCTTAGTGTTTTCTTAAAATGACCCAGACATCATGTGGAAAACCCATTTTTATTTGCCTGCAAAGGCGCGCACACACGCACACACACATTTGTACCAACACCAATGAACATTCACAAAGAAGAAATATTAGTGAAAACATGGTAAAAAGTGCCAGTAGCAAATTTCCATGAATCCACCCTCAATACACCTCAATGCACTGAAAGCTGTGCTGATTAAAACCCTATTGTCTTTAATCTGTTTCTTATATTTTAGTTTACGTTCTATCGGTTGTGAAAACATATTGCATCAAAAAATGTACAGCAATTCAGAGAAGAGGTTTTAAAAAAAAAGTTTGTTTAAATATATATAATTCATTTGATCTTTCCATAAGGAACTCCCATCATTCCAACATCATCAACCAGATGATGATTCTGACAAATCAGAGTTACTTTGAGAAAGGGGCAACTTAGCCTGAAAACATGATTTCAGGAAATTCAAGAATGAATTAAATATAGAGACATTTTATTGGAATTTTTATATAGACCTTGAGGCAAACAATCCAGAGTCTGTGTCTAAGGAGAAGAGTGAAAGAGAAAGATGGGCCATCGGTTTGTCTTTTATGCATAAAATCTAAAATACAAAACTTTTTTGATGTTACTGTGTCTGTCAGAGTAACAATGAGTGGAGAAAAAACAGGCAAAGTGGTGTTCCTCACAATGTCAAAGTGAATATTTGATGCAAGAAACCGTCTTGTACTCTCAGTGCCCCTCTGAGCAACCTTGGGATCTCGTAGTAGTTGTGTCCCATTCAGAGGCTTATAGTACAGCAATTTCACCTCACACTTTCTATTCAGCAGGAACTCAGTCACTATGGCATTAAAAAATAAATGTTTTAAAAAGACAGCCGAATGATACAAGTTACATTCCACTGGAGGCTTTTCATAACATTACACCTGATTGTCAATGCACCCAAAAGTAATACAGCAAAGCAATGGTGCAAAAAAAAAGATTCAAGTTGAGTCATGGTTCACTTTTTGTGCTTTTGATTTGAACTAAAAAAAATATGTCTGGAAAAAGCTTGATCAACATTAAAAGATTAGTTGTTATCCAGTTGCCCACTGAACTTAACTAAGCCATTGTGATTACGTTATTTCCTATCCAGTTCTGCTCTATTCTTATCTTTCTCTCCATATATTAATCATAGAAATCCCCCGTGGGAATCAAGCTTCAACCTGACTGTTAAGCAGCCCTGCATTAACTCTTTCAGCCATTAGTCTCCAATTTTAATGAATAAACTGTGGCACATGCACACATGCAAACCTACACAGAGGCAGCCAAGTAAATATGGTGCTACAGTGTATCCAAGCAAAGTTAAAGGTTAGTTGTTTTGGTTTTTTTTGTTGTTGTTGTTGTTGTTTGTTTTATTTGTTTATTGTTGTTGTCTGCTTGGCTTTTTTTTTTCTTTTTTTGCATTGTTTACCTATGTATTTATTTAATTTGGATTTTTTTTAGTATTTTTTAGTATTATTTTTAGTCTGTTTAGTATTTTTCCTTTTCTTTTGGTTTGTACATACATATTTGCAAATGGTACAAAAGATTAATGATGAAAATGTTTTATGTTGTACCAAAAGGTTGTCTTTCTTTATATTTTAATGAAAACTACCAAAAAAGAATAAGAAAAACTGGGAGACTGTTGCATAGTTGCATACAATTATGCACACATTCATGTACATAAAACTACACAGAGGCAGCCAAGTAAACATGGTGCTACAGTGTATAAAGTGATAAATATCCAAGCTTAAATATGGCTGTAACGCTGTGTCATTTTGGTCCAGATTTTGGGTGTTCCCTTTATTCTCTCGTCTTATCCTTGCTTCTGCAGCACCTTCCAACACCCGAACCTTCGCCTTCTTTTTCATGTTAAAGCTTTTCAAATATTGTTTACTTTGCAGGGATCTGATAGCTGTTTACAGCAATCTCTGAATTCTGCATACTAAAGTGAATGTGCTTATTATTCGAGGGGATTAGTGCTCCCCGCAGAATCCTTGCTGCTGCTTGGATTCTTTCAGAGTGGAGCCTTTTGCACTGGATATAACCGTAAAACCATTTGCGATGAATGTTCAATTCCCAAGCATAAGTGGCTCTGACTTAAGTATAAACCAGTGATCAGAGAAGGGAGAAGGGTTGTAAGACGATACAAGAGATACCAGCTCTTTGATTCGCTTCTGCCTCTTAATTTGAAGATAACATGAAGTGATGCCACAGTGTGCCATTTGGTATAAGCGATTTTCAAGTTCATTGAGAGCATCCCATTTTCCAAAACTCAAACCTTGGCAATGTTAGTGTCACATTTTTAACCCGCTGAGCTAAACAAGTCAACCCAATAATTCATATCTGCAAAGTGGTGCAAAAGCGAGGGGGAAGGTTGTTAAGCTTCTGGAAACAAAGCAAATCCTCTTTTTTTCCATTTGTTTGAAAGTGCAAACTGCTTACCTGCTCTTTCTCCCTCTCTCTCCTTCTCTGAATTTCTCCTAGCATGGTGGTTTACCTTCAGGCTTGCCGATGGAATTCCTCAACATAGAAAGGTGCGATTAGGCATCTAGATTATTTATGACTTGCACATAAATAGTCAGCGCTGCACATCACTCTCCCGAGTGGGTTTGTGGTTCCGCCTTTATGGAAATACACACACATACACATAGAAAGTGCATCTTCTTGTACCCAGAAATAACCCTTTATGTTCATTCCAATGAGCTGCCATATTCAGCCACATGTCAGCCACAAAATCAAGATACAGTATGATTTATTTGATTACTAACACAGTTGGTGACCTTTTTATTTCCCTTTAGGCAGAACAGGCTGTTCTTATGCACTGTTTGTATGTATACCCAGGAAAAGTAATTCACCAGAATTTGTATGCAACCCACAAAATCATGTGCCGGCAATTTGTATGTTAGCCATGTGAACATGAAGACTTTGATTACGAGTCGAATGTGGTGATGGCTGTAAAGAAGGATGTGGTATAAAAAAAAAAGACAGTCTGTATAAGCAGGCAGTTTGGGGTGGCAGAAGGGTCAGACTGACACATGACTTTCCCCCAGGAGATGGCTGTTTGTCTCCTATGTCAAACCAAATGAAATTTTACTTATTTGAAGGTCATGTTACGTTAAGAATGTTACTTCACATTAAGTATATAACATGACAACGCCCAATGTTTCTGTTATTAAACCTAACCTATGTAACTTTACTTTGCTTAACATTATCCTTAACCATACCTAACTTTACATTTAGTATATAATGTTACAATGCCCAACCACAATTTTGTCCCTAAACCTCACATATGCAACCTTACATTAAAAACATAGCTTTGCGTTGAGTATGTAAAGTGACAACACCCAACCGTGTTTCTTCTCCTAAACCCAGTCTATGTAGTTTAATGTTAAGAAACATGACTTTTAGTCAAATATTTAACCTGTTGACACCCAACTGTGTTTTTTTCCTAAACATAACCTTCCTAGCTTTACTGTCCTAAACCTGACCTAATTATAATTTATGTTAAGTACATATTGTGATGATACCCAACCATGTATCTTTTCCTAAACCTAACCTATGTAACTTCACATTAAGTATGCAATGTGACACTGTCCATCCATAAATTTGTTTCATGAGACTGATCTAACAGATAGGGGTGCAAGTTAGATATCATATGAACCATTGTATGAGGATATGCCAGGCCTTCTTTGATTTGTGGAGACAAAGTTGATCATAGTCCTTCCATCCATCCACTTTCTAAACTCCTAATCCTGTTCTGGGTTGTGGGAAACTCAGGTTTAACCCAGCACATATTGGTCAACCCTACAGGTTGCCGGTTTATCACAGGGAAGGCAAAACTAATCAAAATCTAATATCAAAGGTTATTGACAACATTATGCCCAGTAGTGCATTCACACATCTCAATGGCAGTGCTGAACCATTCTTCCCTTATCGAGTCTGCCAAGGAGAATTGTGTGCCAAATGATTACTGTCTCCATCTCTGGGCTGTGAGAATCACCACAAAAAGAGATATGAATATGATTGTGAAGCTGCTATTTTGTGAGCACAGCAATTCCCTGCATGCAGGTTACTGCTGATTCATCATTGCCAGCACTGTCATTCTTCATCCTTCCTCTTGACACCCCATGTCCCCCGTTTATTATCCATTCCCCATTTACTCTTTGCACGCATCCATCTCTCCTGTGGTGCTTTAGTGCTCCATACCATTCTCATTCTTTTCATTATTCCATTTCTGACTTGAAATGTACTTATATCTCTATCTGGCCCCTATATCTCAGTTTCTCCCCCTCTTCCTTCTCCATGTTTTATGCATTGTTGGTTCCCATGCTCTTCTCTGATTGAGAAGTGATTGTGCTTTCGTGCCTCTAGCAATGATACATTGTTGCTATGACAGCACTGGTTTAAGTGGGAAGGTCGAAGGATAACAGATGCATTGATAGTGGCAAATGTATTGTGCTTTGATCGAGAGCGCAGCTTAACTTGTGGTCTTGCATGTTTGCAGCGGTAAAAGTGAAACCCACAGCAGCCCCCACAATATATGCATGTGTTCTCATGTGTGTTTGTGTGTGTGTGTGCGTGTGTGTGTGTGTGTGTGCGTGTGTGTGTGTGTGTGTGTGTGTGTGTGTGTGTGTGTGTGGAGTAAGAGTGGTATTGTTTAAATAGACTCTGAGTGCTTTTGTCAGAGTTCATGCAACTAAACATGAATCCATTAAGGTTTTGCAAATGAAATACCTCCAGGACATTCTAGGCAAAGGAAAATCAATAGACTGTAATAGGTATATGATGCCTGCTTTCTATGAAAGACCACCAAGGCTCTGTATTACTGCACATAAAACACATGTTAGAAACAGCTGTTAGCAGTCAGCACATTTTGTGATTAGTGGTGCATTGTTTCTTTTAAATTTTTAACAGCACATCGTGAATGAAGGACAAGCAGATGCACTCCTCCTTTCATTGCTGAGCTATTTTTTCCCCTTTGAAGAATAATCATTTTTTCATGTCTAGCAAAACATTCAACCTAGAAGCTTACATTTTGTTATAAATGGCTATTTTTTTTATTAGTTGAGCTCACAACCGGCTGTTCTCATGCATAGTTTGGACGTAAACCAACATAAAGTAATGCAGCGAAATTCATATACATATATATCACAGGTAATTGTGATTCAGTAATTTGTGTATTTCCCACGTAATTCAGAAGACTGTGATTATGTAACCAATGCGCTGATAGGATTAGAGAACGAAGGATTGCAAAGATAGAAAATCTGTGTAAAGAGGGAGGTTGGGGTGGTGATTAGGTGAAACAACACAGGACCTCAGTGTTCGTGTCCTGAGTCAAACCAAGTGAACTTTGACTTATTTTAAGGCACATAGTCATGTTACTTTAAGAAAGTTACTTTACGTTAAGTATGGAACATGGCAAAGCCAAACTAAGTTTCTTTTCCTAAACCTAACCAAAGTAACTCGTCTTGCCTAAACCTAACCTACGTAACTTTACATGTCTAACCTTAAGCTACATAAATTTACTTGCCTAAACTTAAAGATGTCCAGCCATGTTTATTTTCCTAAACCCAACCAAAGTACCTTTATTTCCTTAAACCTAACCTGAGCAACTTGACATTATGTATGGAACTTTCTGTAAACAGCTTTCCACAAAATATGCAATATGCATTTTTGCAAAATATCATAGTTAATGTTGTATGAGGATATATTGCTCAGAGCTACAGCAAGCCCTGTATTTTTTCTCTAAATTTTATTTTATTCTGCATCTCCTTTAACATATGCATTTTGCAGAGTAAATTCATACATTTTTATAAATGTTATTTTTTTTCCAGGGCAAACACAAAAACAATAGTGAAACAACAAAATCTGTCAGTGCAGCCTCGCAAAAAATTCTGTCACACACAACACAAACAGATGAATTCACTTGCTCACTTTTCATTGTAGAAAAAGAAAAAAACAAGGTGGGTACAAACAAACCAGTTGGGTAGCACAATATTAAACAACCACATTACTTACTTAACAGGATGGTTTGTCAGCCATTGTCAAAATGTTGTAATACACAAGAATATTCTGCAGAAAAATGCTGCTACACTTATCACCAGGGGGCTGTTCATCCCTCAACAAACTGACACTGTAATTAATACAACGGTATAGAGGGAAAAAAGCACTCACAATATGTGCTTCTTATGGGATTACTGATCAGCACATGCAATATTGAAATCACCCAACCTCCCGTGGAGAAATAAATCCTGTCTGATTGGGGCTTTACTTCATACATTCATTTTCATTAGCTGCAACCTGGTATGTAGAGCTGGAATGTAAGCCCCGCCCTCTTTCTCAGCCAGCTGTTGTTTGTTTTGCTGATCGAGTTTCCTATTGATTTATTTCTTTCTACTCATTCAGTTTTCATCGTCTATTGATCTCATAGCTTTGTTGACACATCTTGCATTGGTCATTAAATTCAAACCCCTTTTGCTTACCCTTATTGCTTTTTGTCGATTATCTATACATCCATACATCTATTTACTGAAATTCCATTGAGATATATTGTGGACCTTTCTGTCACTTAATGTTGGCATCTAATAACCTGATTTACTGTGTGGGTAGATGGGTGGGTGGGGGGGGGGTAGTATCTGTGTTCAAGTCAAACTGTTATAGCTAGTTGGACAGATTTTTCTTTTTCTATTGTCCACCCATGTTGAAAGTTTTTCTTGGAACTATTTCTGTTCAGCGACCTCATGTCTGAACATTTTAGACTTCCTGAACCTCTCATCTCTCAGAGGCAACAGGGACTTAAAAACAGTGTAGCTGGCGGTAGATTTTACTACCAGGGGATGGTTGTGGCAGTATGGGCGAATTATTTGTATAGATGTCGGTATTTTGTCAATAAGATGTTGTCAGTGTTGGAGTTGCACCTACGCCCTTTATGTAAGTTTTAAATGTTTTTGATTTTTGTGGATCTGGACACATTGATTTTAAGATTAGAAGTTTTGCTTCAAGAAAACATTCACTGTGCTGTCCAGTGGCGTGCCCAGACTTTTTTTATTGAGGTGTCCCAAGTACAGCACTGACTTGAGAGACAGAGTGGGCATGAAGTACAAGTGTTGCTGCGGGTACAGGTGTTGGCATAGGTGTAATTTATCAATTTTGACTCCACTACCCATACCCACTTTTATTGGTACTTTTATAGTGTCTTACATTGCTGTTTATAGTTTAGCTCAGAAGAAATATAGACCTACCAATCACAGCACAACAGAGTGACACCACACAAATGTAAAAGAAAGCTAATATATTTATTATAGACATAGTTCCACCAAAAGCCAATCGTACAGTAGCAAGTATAAAGTGCCAAAAAAATTTAAATAAATAACCCAGTATGAACAGTTGTATCAGTTTATTTGAATGTAAAATTAATCAGGCTAGACATTGCTCTTGAAAATTGCTGCCTCTCAGGTATAAGACTAAACTACAACTAAAAACAAACTTTTTTTTTTCATTTAACAGTTCAAACTGGCCTGTGCCAGCCCAGGAAACTTCCTAGACACGCCCCTGCTGCTAAACTTGAGTGGTAGCAAGAAAACTTGGAATCGCCTTTCCTTACCATAACCCACACCTGATGAAGCATGTTAATGTACATGTTTGCACTGTGCAGCATTTTTTATAATTTTCTTCCACAGGATTGTGATTTTTCTTCAGCCTGCAGTGGCATTATTGTCCAGGCTGCAATCTGACATTTCACTGACCCCAATCACCAAGTTATCCCACTCCCCTTTGTAGTTCACATCATCCAATTTCTGTTTTCCCTCAGCTCCTGTGTTGCCTGGGTCCAAGCCACATGCCCTGCTTCTTTCCGCCGCTATTCCCCAAATCCTACCCTAGCTTCTAGCAAAAAACAATCTGCTTCTTTCCACATGGTTGCCACAACTGCTCTTGAGTTTCAACCCCTGACTCTCTCTGGGTTTAACCCTAGCTCTGGGTTGGTATTTACTCTAATTCTTTACTAGAAACTCTCCAACCGCCCCCATCATTCCACATGCCCAAACCTCGCCATGCAATCACGTCCACAGGCTTTGCGCCCAGTCATTCATTTGGGGGTTGGAAAAGAAACTGTGGTGGTGAAATAGTGGTCAGTTTGGGGGCTTAGGTGCTCCGCTCCATTTAGCCCCAGACCTTCGGGCCCGTTTCTGTCATGCTCCATTGCATCACTTCTTCCTGTGAGGCATTCAAGAAATGGATATGATGCCATGTATGAGCAGCCACAGATGACAGTGGTCTAAGAGTCAAATATTGGCAAACAGTTACAGACACAAAAACACAGAAGGTCAAGGACAGAGAAGAAGTGAGACAGGTTTAAAAAAAAAAAGGGAAGTTGAAAAGATTGTCTCAAGGCGCACATGACGATAAAGTATGAATTATAGATCAAACCTCAGAGAGGTAGTTAGAACACTCTTTCCTCTACTATCCCTTTCATTCCTTTTTGCTTTTTTTCCCTCTCTGTGTGCTTGTACCGCTATCTCACTCTCCAAAGTTGGGCTTTTTTTGCAGCCTGGATCATCCTCATAATAATACAGTGCATCCAAGGTGATTTGTGTTTCAGCGTCTGCGACTTTGTCTCTGTTCTTTGCAGCTGTGAAAAATAAGATTGTGGAGGAATCAGAGATCAAACGCAGCGTCTCATCGGCTCTGTCTCTTGCTGTCTCTCCCACTGCCCTCTCCCTCTCTTCTCCCTAGCTCCTCTCTTTCTGCCTTTCCTTTCTCATCTTCCTCATTTATTTATATGTCCTGACAATTTTCTATCCTACTTGAGCAACAATAGCTTCTCAAGATATAGGAATACAAGACAGATGGTCCAAACATTAATTTATATGTACAATCATTGTAAAAAGGTGTGTATGCATATATTGCATATGAAGACACACTTTTAAAAAAACAGAATAAACCCTGCGAGTGAACAAGCAGCATTTTGTTCAGTGGTGCTTAACAAAGTAGAACCGCTGCTTTTAGCAGGTTCCTCTCATGGCCACTGAGGAATGATCTGTTCCACTCACACGTACACACACGGTGAAGCTCTCAAAGGAGCCTCATCTGTCTGTAGTTGTGTTTGTCTCATCTCTAAGCCCTGTGTGAAGTGGAGAGGAAAGAGTGTTTTGCTCACAGACCCAACATCTCCGCACCACACTGACTGTACTCCAGGGAACTGGCCCTGGACGAGGAGGAAGCACAACAACAGCGCAGGCAGATGGAAAAAGAACGATACGGGGAGAGGTGAAAAAGAGACAAACTGAGGGGAAATTAAGAGACAGGAACAAATATCAGGGCTTGTGGGGGGGGATTAGAGGAGTCGAGAGACAAAAAGAGGGAGCAGGAGAGTGGAGAGATCTTGAGAGACCTTGGAGGAGAAAGATAAAGAGTGAAAAACAAGTGCAGACAGGACAAGGAGTTTTAGAAGATCCTTGTCTGTGGGGGTTGTTTGTGACAAGCATCTTGCAAATGCCAGTAACTGGTCACAGTGAATACACACACACACACACAGGCTATATACCACACTTTATCAGACGTTCTCCTCATGTGATAGTGAATCTGGGTTACTCAATGTACGTGCTCCTATTGATCCTTACTGTTGCCATGGAAGCACACTTATGATTGACAGTGGCAATTAAGCCTATGCTAACAGAATAGGATGTTGTTGGCATTCACATCAAATCAGTGTGTCTCTTCCGGTTCATTAGCCACAGTGATGAAACCCTGAATTCTAATAGCATTCAGTGAACATTGACTGTGACAGGTGTTGGAATTGGAGAGGATCCATATCTCTTCTATTACCATCATGACTCTTGGAGCTGAGCCAGTGTCAGTGCAAATGTAAATGTATTTACCAGGGCCCCCTTGTGCTGTTTGCTGCATATGACACTGTCATTTTGAATTGTCTCACCTGCAGATTGTATATGCACCCGTTGAACTGCCATGGCAAAACAAAGAGAGGCGGATTTATGCACATGAAAGTGCGGGGCAAATTTGCAGTGCGGCTTTCATTCAATTTGTGCTCACAATCTGTGTGTAATTAGCGTCTGATTTACTCAGGCAGCAGCTCATTACGCAAGCGGACGAGCACCTCCTGCCTTCTAGGTGCATCCTGGGCGTTAAGAGGAGCACTGCCTCTGAAAGAAGCTTTGTGGTGATGCTGAGGAAGAAATACTCATTAATAAAGTAATGACATTTTAAAACATGTACATTATTACTGATTACATTATCATAATAATATTCATCCATGGAGAAGCTTATGTTGTGGGAGTAAACAGTTGTTTCGTGTAGTTTGGTTTAGAAGTGTTGCTAAATTGCGGACTTAATTACAATGGAGCTTCTACACTTGTTTTGAATTGTATGATATAATGACAAAGATAATTTGTAGAACGCCACACACAGATAAACTTCACATATTTCTATATGTTCTTTGGATAATGTGAATTACTGTTTTAATTGCGCTTCACACAGCACAGTGACATTTCCCCAGGCGATGGAAGCTACAACATCCTAGCTTTTTGTTGTTAGTGGTTTTTGTTCCAATAAAAAATACATAAAAGGCCTTGAATTACTTAAAAGAAGCAGAAACAAATGAAGGACATAGTTGTTTATTACCTGTTGCTAAACTGGAGCAAGCGAGTAATTGAAATCATTTAGGAACTCCAGCAGCTAACATTGAAAGTTGCTGCCAGGCAATCTTGAGCACATCACATAAGCTTTGTCAGTTTTATTGGATAAAATGACAACAAATAGCTATTTAAGTTTGATGTAGTTGTTGATCAACACCAGTACCCTAATGATTTTGTCAAGTGCTGAGGATTGTGACTGTCAACAACTTATTTTACAGCTATTACTCTCTTTTGACCCTGGAACTGACTGCAGTTGGATGTTTATGTATGTACAGAGTGTGATCTGCCATAACATTTAGAGCAACCATTCCCAGAGTAGTTTTACAGAAAACACACAAAATTAAATGCTATAAATCACAGAAACTATTCCGCAACAGTGCCTGAAAGGAGATTTTTCTTCAAATATGTAAACATGCAAACCCTTCACAGTTTTATAATCATAGTGTTGAATTGATTTGAATCACCATGAGTCAGAGGACTTCAGACAGACTTAAAAAATAAATAAAATGATTTAAAGTGGGTGTGCCTCGCCATTCAAATGTGGGTTTTAAGCAAAGGTAACACAAAAGGAAGAAAAGAAATAAGCAGCATGGGGATGTTTGGATGTACAGTTATTTAAACCGATCTATTCTTAGGGTGGGTCTCTTGCAAAGCCAAAAATGTTGCTCCATTCTTCAGTGAAATGATGTAAAAAAAAAAAAAAAAAAAAGGTGATTTGAATTGACACCCCCTCAGAGTGACCTTAGGCTGATGTCATATTCCTGAATGAATCTGATTTTTCATTTGCTACATTGATTTGGGAAAAAACTCAGGTCACTATGGTAACTGTTGTGCAAATGTGTCACGATGGGGTGTGTAACTCACTTTATCTAATCCCTGCTATCTACCATCTGTAACCACAACATCATCAAGTAGCTCAATACTCTGCTGCTTTTCTAGTAGCCAGAAGAAATTGTATATTGTATGATTCCGCAAACCACAGATATGTGACATTTGTATGTTTTATACGTATCATATCAATGTATCTAAAGGGATGGCATTTTAAGCAAAAACCTGATTTTTTCCTGACCATAACCAAGAGGTTTTGGTGACTAAATATGAGCACATGTTAACCTCAGTGTTGTTCAAATGTGAAGAAATGTAGTTTCAACATATTTGCCATGTAATTATGTACAAATTTTACATACCTGTGGTTTGCACGTACAACGTACAATGCCAGCATTTCTTCGAACAACTGGGTTGCTTCTCTTTCCAGCTCTTCATGCACAGATTTATATGTAATGGACACTATAAATAAGTGGTAGCACACAAACAGAACCACACAAGCATACCCACCCACAGTGGGTATCTTTCTGAACCTGGGTAGGAGGGGAAAGAAAAGGACAGCTGCTGCAGGACTTGGAGTACCCCCCAAAATAAAAATATAGGGTCACACTGTAGAGCGCTTTTTAGGATGTAGCTCTGTGTGTGTGTGTGTGTGTGTGTGTGTGTGTGTGTGTGTGTGTGTGTGTGTGTGTGTGCGCGTGCGTGCATTTATACAGGATGGCTTCAAAAATCTTGTCTTTCACAGTGTTTTTCCTCAAAAACCTTGTTTTGAAAATGGAAGACAGCTCCATCATAATGTTTGGGAATTAGAGCTAAGTTTTGGCTTAAGTGCAGTGTTTCTAATAAGAGGCTGAATAGTAGCGAAATACTTTGTTGATACATTCTTGGGTCACCACGTTTGCTTGAACAAGGGCCTTGCAAGTGGAATATGCTCTCTTTACTCGTTCTTCTGTATCTTTAGCTGAAGTGTACAGATGTACTGTTATGATAGCAGATAGCACTTGGACTTCCTTGGAGTGCTAGCTTACAAGTCCTACTTACAGTCAATGGTTTACGTGTGCCAATGAAGGATGTTCAATATTTAATTAACTCCAGTTGTATCAATAATTAGTTACTCCAGTTGTATCCTCTTTGTGGTGCCTTGGCAGTAATTCAATTAGAAGATGAGGCTTGTGAAAAAGGAGGATTTGTGTTATCAGATGTACAGTATTTCTGGAAAAGGTGGAAATAGGACAGTCAGACACCTGCAGCTACCGCTGTACCACCTGTTCACCTGTTACTTTTTTTTGTTTTTTTTTGCTCCAGAACTGCAAGTAAAAAATAAGTGCCATGGAGCTGTATAATGTGGATAATGGAGCTTACTGTCAAATTGAGATGTTAAAATGTTTTACCAGTAGATATTTTAGAAACAAAACAAAACAAAAACAGTTTGCTTACAAACACATTGTGTTGTCAAAAATATTGAATTGTGAACTTGCATGGACACAATAAGACAAAATTTTCTCCTAATTTGAATGTGTGCAAATCTTACAATGTGCAGCACCAGTCGGCTGCAGCAAAGGAAAAAAGTTTGATCTGTCCTACATTTTCATAGTTACAAATGGATCAGTGTTATGAGTCATGTTCTGTCCCTTTGAGACAGGTATTCTTCATGTCCCATATTCCTAATTATGTAATCATGTCCCTTAACACGCACACATACAGACCTACTGTGCTTCCTGTCTCCCTCATGTGAACCCTCTGGGTTTCGCTATGTGGAGCACCAAATGAGATCACGTCTCATGTCGAGGGGATAAGCCTCAGACAGCAGAGAGAAAGCAAGACAATCAATTTCAAGGGAATGTCCTGATACATGCATGTGTGCAGGGCTGCGTAGAGGCTACTACAAGAATAGTATTGTGATTGTATTCTGGAGTAGTACTATTTTGAAAAATGTGCTCTCTTTTATTTTTTACATAATTTAAAGCTCCTACCTGCCTCTTTTCTCTGTTATATCTTGTTTATTGTGCATTTTAATGGTGTATTGTGTTATGTGTTTGTATGTACCTTTGCTGTTGTTGAGCAAAGCCAAAGACAAATTTCCACAAAGGTGGTGACAATAAAGTCTGTCTGTCTGTTCTCTATCAATCTATTGATGCATCGCTCTATCTATCTAGCTAGCTATCTATCTAACTATCTATCTATCTATCTATCTATCTAGCACAACATTTGAATATCTATAATACGGGGTGGTAGTATGTGCAAGTATTGGAGTAAGGATTTCAGACACACGAGTCCCCTATGTATCTATTTATTTATTTTTGCAATTTGTGGTGCTCAGGCTTATGTACTGTATGTAAGTCTTGAGAGGAGAGGTGTTTGTTTTGGTTTGGTTTGGTTCGGTTTGTTTTTGCAGGCAATTTTGGTCAATGCCTAAGTTTATCTCCTACTGCAAAATAGTATCTCCTGTCTCTGAGATGTTGTCTTCTTTCTAGGAGATGATATCTCCTTGGTAATACAATATCTCCAGGGTAAAATTTAAACTTTTGCCAACGTTGTCTGCAAACATGTTTTTTTTTTCACTTTGACTCTCAGGGTGTCATACCAATACTATCTTTGCTACAGCTGCCCTTAACAACTAAAAAGTGAGCAACCTATTTTATACTTTGCCCAATTGTTTAGCCAAGCATATGCAGCCCTGACAGGGGTACTTGTTGTGCCATGGATTATCACAAAGTTGACTAAGTGGCCCTCTTTGTGTATTCAGGGACAAATTTGCAATCAAATCAAATAGATTACTGACCATTGTTGAGGGCAGAGCGATTGAAACTAAGTGCATCCATAGTGATTTGTTGGTGTATTCACATCTGTTTTTTATTTACCTCTGAGCAGATCTTACACATTTTGATGCAGCTTTGTGTTTATATCCATCTGTTATTTGAATCAGTCAAATATATTTAAAAACACATCTCTTTTGCTCTGCAACTGCAAAATAAGTGAAGAAAGGTAACCTAGCAGGTGCCTAAGGTCAATAGATCTACATGATAATATGCCGTTTCACACATGTTTTCTGTAGTAATAAGTAGATTAAAAAAGCGGATGGACCTGATTCGCTGCCTGCACCTCCGGGGGGAGCGTGCACCGGAATAGACTGGAATGAGTTCAATTCTCTGTCGGAATTAGAAAGAAGTCTGAATTTGGAGCACGAGGAAGAAATGTGGCCTGTTCCTCAGAGAAACTGAGTGAGGTTCTCTTTGTTGTTTTCATGGAATGATGATGGAAATCGAGAGAATGTAAAACAGAGGAGAGGTGGGATGAAAGACGTGAGATGAGAAAACACTGCACATAGATAGACAAACTGTAATATCAGACAGCATACCATCGATGTGCTGAGAATCCATCTTGATAGGTTTAACTCTTCCTGTGAGCCTACACCTTAAATGGGGACATGCGTATGTTCACTTCTACGCATGCACATGTATGTATAAGGCCGAGGTTTGTGTTATGTGTGTGTAATTGTAAGTATGTTTTTCCCAGCCGCTGAGCCGGCAAGAGGACAATGTCTGTCATGATGCAACAGGCAGCTAATCCTCTCCTTATGTAAACGCTTGACTGCTATTCAAATGACATGCAGATGGGATAGAGAGCTTAGGTTTTGGCAGGATAGTGTCATAACAAGGAATGTCTGTGGAGACAATGTGCTGTCAACATTTGGGTGATTAATGCTGCACTTCGTGTTTAAAAAAAGATAGCCTCCCCTGAGGACTGAGGAGGGATTTGCAGGTGCGTGTACGCAGGTATCGGCCAAAGCTTGATGACCTCATAGCACTAGGAGGTGGGGGGACCAAGGGGGGGATGACTAAGTGCAGATGCAGTAGTCTAAAAGGGGAGCTGTTTGGGCAATGCAGCATGCGTATATTAACATGATGAGAAAGAACACCAGCTGAAGAAAAAAAAAAGTGAGAAACAAGCCCTGAGGAAAATTGAGACTGATTTTGGGATGCCTACTGGTGCCGTGAAAAGGATTATTCTGAGACGATGAAATGTTATAGGAATTTGGTGGAGTTGGAATCCATTTATCATTTATTAAGATTCATGATTCAAGATTGTTTCATTTATTCTTCAGTGCATTTGTACAAAAAGTGTAGGCAATCCAGGCAAAATGCAGGCAATATAATATATATGTATAACATTGCAAAATACAAATTATCTGAGGAGGAAGTAATACAAATTTGTCTTTGTCATTATATATCATACTGTATCTATCACACAATATCACATTTTTTCTCGTTTCTTTTTTGTATTCTCTTTGACAGATTCTCCATTATTCCAAGGATCTATCCGTTAGAGTCATAGCTGAAGCCAAAGAAGGGACTATGAAGACAAGCTGTGACACCCCGCATTGCAGCCCAACAAGATATGATATAACATGGGTCCCCTGCTAATCACCATGATGACCATAAAGCTGTGACTGGCATTGTAAAGCCTTCACCCCTTTTTCGGCACCCAACCCAGACCCTTTTTCCTCCTCGGAAATCCTATCTCGCAACCATTGTTGCTTCCCTTTCTCCTGCAAACACAACCTCCTCTCCTGCCTGCACCTACGTTTTTCCCCTAAATAATTCTAGCTTCCCCTCTTTCTTTCTCTTTTCTTTTCATCGGCATCATGCAGGGTGCCTCTACCACCTCCACTCTCCTTTTTCTTATTCTTCCCACCCTCCTATTCTTCTCTCACTTTCCCCACACGGTCAATGGAGACTGCTGGCTCATTGAGGGCGACAAAGGATATGTGTGGCTGGCTATCTGCAGTCAAAACCAGCCACCGTATGAGACTATCCCCCAGCACATCAACAACACCGTCCATGACTTGAGATTGAATGAGAACAAGCTGAAAGCTGTGCTCTTCAGCTCTATGTACCGCTTCACCAACTTGACTGACCTCAACCTCACCAAGAATGAAATCAGCTATATTGAAGATGGAGCCTTTGCAGGACAAGCCAACTTACAGGTGAAGGGGGAATGAATGATAAAAGCTTTTAGTTTAACTCAAGAATATGCTGTAGTTTGCAATATATTTAGACCTAGGACTTGGACATTCATTTCAATCTGGACCCCATGTCCCTATGTTTTTGTGTCTAAGTCACAAATGACAAAAATGATTTTTGAAAAATTGGTCCAGTATTGGTTCAGTCAGTGAGAGTGCTGCAGGCTGAAAAGTTATCCCTATGTGCAATTGTAAAGAATTTCTATCCACTAAAAGTGCTTGTTTTTGCCACTGACAGACTCAGATTGTTAGTATAAGAGTCTGACAACAATAGGGAAAGGATCATTACAAAGAAACAGAATGTTTTCCCAGACATTTAGCTGATCTTGTCTGTTTGTTAGTGTTTGTCAAGGTTTCCACCATTGTTTTCCTGCGACAAGTCAGCCCAATTGACTGAATATAAAGATGGATGACACGTTACTGCCTACCCCCATTATACTTGAGTCAAGTCAAAATTTCCTGGATATGGCCGCTGCCATCTGCCATCTGCTGGTGACGTTATTTAGGAACCAGAGTCTGGACAGTAGCCATCTTCGCAGTAGAGGAGTTTTGCCAAAACAGCCATCTGACCAATTGCAAGCAGCGTTTCTTGATGCGAGCACGCAGATAGGCTGACACAGCTGTCTATCGTGGCCAAAAATCCCCTTTTTTTATGAAATTATGAAACTCATTAAAACAAAATTTTTCAGAAGAACGATCACTTGAACATACATCAGGGTTACGAGAACTACCTAAAATGACATTTTGAGTTTTTAGTTTGGCACATGTTGCAGCTGCAAGCATTGAGGGGGCAGGGCTTATGGCCTGTCTGTCAGCCTTTATATACAGTCAATGGTCAGCCCTTGCAAAATTTCAAAAAAAATATGTCTCGGGTAAGACTTGGTCATAATAACAAATAGACCAGTTAAAGGTAAGAAGAAACATTTCATCTCTCAGTAGGGTCTGTAATGTTTTCAGAAACTTCTAACGACATCTCAGTGGCAAAACTGTTATTTTTAAATGATTTAAATTGACAGTACACAATTGCCCATATGGCTTACATTCTTTTGCAGCTGTGGCTGTAGCACAGCCCAGTACTGGACCAATTTTAAAAATTGTTGTCTCCATTGGTCACTTAGACACAAAAACATAGGGAAATAGGTTTCAGGTTGAAAAATACAGACATTTCCCTTAAATTTGAATTAACATTTTAATATAATTAGTAAAAATTACAACTACAATTGAGCACACAATGTAACAAAAGAAATAAAAATGCCTCAATGCTACTTTTGTGTTTTCCTCAGGTTCTTCAACTGGGCTACAACAAGATGACAAACATAACTGAGGGTATGATGAGAGGGCTCGGACGCATGCAATGCCTCTTCCTCCAACACAACCTTATTGAGGTTATTGCCAGCAATGCATTCTGGGAGTGTCCCAGCCTCAGCAGCATTGACCTGTCCTCCAACAAACTGGCCCGCGTTGACCCAGCCACATTCACAGTTCTCAGTCGGCTGATGGTGTGCGAACTGGCAGCAAATCCGTTCCATTGTGGTTGTGACCTTTATAGCTTCCTCATCTGGTTGGAGTCCTTCAACAATGTCACACACACCTATGACCGCCTCCAATGTGAGACACCCCGCGAAATGTTTGGCTACCCCTTACTCATTGCTGCTGGGCATGCTGGTCGGAATGCCAAAAACATTTTGTATCATCACTGCCGAGATGGAGTGATGATTCCGGGGATGACTTCTCTCCCACCAGATCTGGATGGTCCTTCTGGGATCGGGCCAGAGATGTTTAATGGTGTTGGGCCATACCACCAGCCCACCACCTCTTCCTCATCCACAGAACACAGCTTCATTCCCAGCATCAAGCTCCATCATGTCGCTTTGTCATCCGCCTCTCTCCTTGTGCAGATTCCAAGGCCCTACAGCAAAATGTACATTCTAACACAATACAACCACACATATGTGTCTGATGTCATGAATTTGAAGAACAAGAAGGAGATGATTACCCTCAGCAAGCTCAAGCCGCACACCAATTATACTTTTTGTGTAGCATCCATCCGCAACTCTCAACGTTACAACCACACCTGCATCCAGTTTTCCACTCGGGCTCAAAATCAAGATGACATGCTCCCCACACCTTCCACCACTACTCACTACATAATGACCATTGTTGGCTGCCTTTTTGGCATGCTCATTGTTTTAGGCTTTGTCTATTACTGTCTACGTAAGAAACGGATGCATGATGAGAAGAAGAAGTCCATCTGTGTCAAGAAAACTATACTAGAAATGCGCTATGGACCAGAGGTGGCGGCCGCAGTGGCAAATGATCCATCGGCAGTCCACAAGCTTCAGGAGCAGTCCAGAGAACATCATCAGTATCAGCACCACCATGGAGGCAAACTTCCCATGTCTGCATCCTCAAGCTCGGGAATGCTTCACTCAGCCAACACCAGTTCCTCCAGACTTTCCTCAATTCCGCAAGTGGAAAAGATGGCTACAGCCTTTTCAGAGGCCATGGCTACAAGTAAGGGAAACTATATGGATATAAGAACTGGAGGGGCAGGGATGGAGAGGATGGGAGATGGTGGGCATGGTGGTATAGATATGAGAGATGATGATGGAACTGATGTTGGGGAGGACTCGGATGATGACGGACATGGCTCAGCATCAGAAATTTCCACCATCGCCATGGAAGTGGACAAGGTTAACCAGATCATTAACAACTGCATTGATGCACTGAAGCTGGATGCAGCAGCAGTTGCTGCCTCAGGGGCCTCCACTAACCCTATATCTGGCTCCAATCCCACCTCCCCTCCTCCCACCAGCACGTCCTCCCTTACTCGTGGCCTAATCCCACTCTCCCAAGGGGTGACAGAGACGTGCCAAGTCATGGCTCCTAACAAAATACCCCCTCCGCCTCCACTCCCTGCCTTGAATACCCCTCTCTCTGAGCGCCCAGGCATCAGTGGTGGTGGTTTTGTTGTCACTCCCCCCTACAGGCCCCCTCCACCAGCCACCGCTGTACGCCCTATTCAGCGGCAAATGAGTGCAGATGCAGCTGTGGTTATTGTAAATGCTGTCAAGAAACAGTGCAGCACCACCTCTTGTGGCTCCATGGGTCGGGACAGAGATCGTGGTGGGGCCAGGGTATATAGCCTGGACGTTCCTGAGCCACGGAGCCCAGATGCCTGTAATCAACAGCAGCAGCAGCAGTACCCAGACCGTGCCAGTCCCGTGGGCTGTGGGGAGCCCCTAGAGAGGCTGCCTTTAGTGGGGAGTGGGAGCTGCGGTGGAGGGGGTGGTGGTGGTTGCGACAGTGGTGGTGTTGGTGCCCAACATCAGGACAACCAGAAGCAACACCATTACCATCAACAGCAACAAATACAACAGCAGCAGCAGCAGCAGCTGGAGGTGCAGCAGGACTACCACTGCTCGGAGCACCGCCACTCCGTCCCAGCTCTATATTATGAAGGCTCCCACCAAGGCTCCCCAGCCCAGAGGGTTTCCTTCCTAAAGCCCCTGACACGCTCCCGCAGGGATGCAGCGTCTTATTCCCAGCTTTCGCCTGCCCGCCACCATTCCAGTTACTCTGGCTACTCCTCTAGCCCAGAGTACTCCTCAGAGAGCTCACTGCGGATCTGGGAGCGCTTTCGTCCCTACCGGAAAGGCCAGCGTGATGAGGCATGTTATGTGACGGCTGGAAATGCCCTTAGAAAAAAGGTGCAGTTTGCGAAAGGTGAGGACTTGCATGACATCCTTGATTACTGGAAGGGGGTGTCAGCACAGCAGAAGCTGTGACTGGGGGACCAGAGATAGGCATTGTGGTAAGGAGAGTTTGGATACTCCTTTTCCTGAATGGCCTGTGGGCCAGAGAAACAATGTGAAGATCATGGGGAGAATAAAATAGGACAAAATTTTGCCTTTGGGTTTTTTTGGCATGCTAGGTGTATAGAATATTGTGCTAAAGCAAGGACTGTGAAACTGTGCCTGGGATATGAGAGTCATGGTGTTCTATTTTACACTTCACTGTAGCACCATTTCTGTATCATTCTCATTGCGTGTTTTGGGGTTTTATTTATAGCACAGGGAGCAAATGCCAACTCTGTAATTTAGTACTCTTTCAGTGATCATGTTTTGTGATCCTATGGACCGTCTTTATCAGTGCCATGTTTTTATCTATGGGTAATCACAGAAGGTAAATGCTGATATTCTTCATTTAAAGGTTGTGGGATCCAATGTGTTTTTTCCTATTTGTTATTGGATACTGTTTCATTTTCCAGAAATGTTTAGATTTCTAAGCGAAGGCAGACTATGACAGGTGGGATCTGTGCTCTGTTACAAGTGACAACATACTGTTTGGTGAAGAGATCTGTCAAATGCAGACCCCATCTCTCTTCCATGAGATCCTTCACGTGGCTGAGGTATTTGCATTTCAATAGCATCTCACACTGAAAAGAACAGAGAAATTGGAAACAAATGAACAATGGGAAAATAGTCATGTGGGCTTGCAGCATGAAATATCCAGCACGTTCTCATCCTGGGCTGTCAAATACCAGCGCTCCAAGGTTGTCAAATACTGACTCTTCTCTTGCCCATTACGTGATACCAACGCCAAAGGCACCCTATAACTGTGTATGACATACAACTGTTTCTGTGGTGAATCTTGTTGTAACACATGGTTAAAATTGCCCAGTGGTCATGGTTAGGTTTAGGCAACAAAAGTACTTGGTTGACTTCAGAAATAAACATCATGTGTTGTGTAAAAAAAAAAAAAATACACCACACGAAAATGTAATTTATGTAATGGTATGTTAAAACAGCATTGACTTATAGCACTAACTTTTAATCTTACATGGGACACTTACAGTGGTATCCTGACTAAATTTGTTTGACTCATCCACCACCCCTACCCCCTACCCCCTACTCTATGCACTCTACACAGATTTTCTCACTCTTTATACTACATCAGTTGATCTGAGCATCTAACACTGACCCGAATTGGTTTACATTGGAATTAGTTGAAAGCCTGGTGCATCTCATAGATGCCAAAGAGTACCTTTAGTGTCTGTATTGCACACCAAAAGCTGTGGCAAAGTCTCAGTTTTTGACAATCTGGGAATGAGAACGGGCCGATAAACCATGAGGGAAAGACTGCATGGAACCTAAGACTCTAATAATGCTTGGTTGCACTTTGAACTGTTCAATACGTCTTTCCAACTAACCGCTCTTGCTTGGTTCAGTGAGTGGTGTAGACAGTGTCCCACAGAAGTCCTAAACTGTCCCAAACAGCATTTGCCCAAGTAATGATCACAATTGTTACAGTAATTTAATGAAGTACAGAGGGCAAAATAATATTCCCTTCATGAAGGTAATTAGATGCTACTTACCTGCACAACAGGGAAATTTAACTACGTGACAGATGAGCTCACACAATCCCCTTACAAAGAAGCATGAGAGATGTGACCCACATGTGACAGGGACAAAGACAAATTGAAAGTGAGAGGGGATATAAAAGAGAAAAAGGCAAGACAAGCAAGAATATAAATAATTTTCTGCTGCCACTACGGATGTTAAGTAGATTTCAAGCAGGTTATGGGGAAATCTCTTTGCATCATTCTATTCACCACAGTACATTCATAATCCTTTCTCTGACATTAAAACTGGAATGAGGCACAGAGGAAAAGGACACTTCTAATTATTGCCAACCTGTCTCTTCTGAAAATTAATGCTATTGTTGTCTATTGATAACTTAATTAGCCGACTTGTGACAGGCATGTTTGCTTGCACTTTAAGCCTCATGATTGTGTGTGTGTGGCTGTGTGGTACACAGTGGTCAGTGTAAGTGCGTGTTGGCATGCCTTGTCAGATTATATTCTATGTGCCCAAACTGACTTAAATTAATAGTTGTCACATCTTGCCCATTGTCTGTTTGTCAGAGTCTAAACAATATTAGATTAGTAATGGCATGGACAAATGTACAAATATGTTCCTTGTATTTTCCCAGATGTGCATCACATGACCGTGATGATCAGATATACCACAGTAGCACAGTGCCTCTTGCTAACACAGCCATAATCTAATCTCCATTCTTGTATTATCCATCCACCTGGCCTTTTCAATTGAAACAATGTGATTTTCCTAAATGATAGTGTTATTGCCTGGCATTCTGACAAAAGGCATCCTGCTTATCTAAAGTGCTGTGTAGCGTTTGATTTTTTCGCCTCATCAGCTAACATACACAATCTGAGAACCCTTAAAATGTGAAAATTGAATCAGTGGTCCTTGCTCCACTTTTTGTTCAGGGCTATATTGACAAGGAAAGAAGTTATAGTTAAAAGTTTAAATTTAGCAACATTTTATCTCTGCTTTGATCCTCACATCTTAACTACATGATGTTCATTTGTCCCACCCACCACTACCGTCACTGCTCCCGCGAGTCCAGTGGGTTATGGGTTTGGTTTTAGACATGTCCTGTCATGTTTTATTAAAAGAGAAAAGTGAGAAATTGCCTTTACTGCAGGTAGGACTTGGCTCTGCACAGCACATCTCAACACTGCTTTTCTTCTTCTTCTTTTTTTTTGGAGCAGTCCATTCTCTTAGCATGCTTTTGGCTGAATAAATGCAGGTTGAACAGGACTGAATATGCAAATATGAGAGGGTGGTGTGTAATAGTATCTCCATATTGATCTGTTTATTTCTTCCTCCCTCTTTGTTGTCATAAAACCTCTATCTCTGTCTCCTTCTCCTAGTTTTATTAAGATGTGTGCATACAGTCAGGGTCAGAGGTCATTCCCCTTGGAGTCAGTGTTCTGCCCCGAGTGTTTACGATTGACTGGACCACATAAATCCAAGAACCTCACTGTTGTCTTTTAGTTATAGAGTGTCTGGGATGCACCGCCTCATCGGCCTTCTTTATATGATAAAGCACCATGTGGAACTTGGAACTTGTTACTGTGATCGACTCAGACAAATCAGAGGAAAGGATTTTCTTTGCTGGTACCTAATCACACAGAAGGAACGTGGCACGTTTAACTCCCCAGATCCTCAACTGCCATAAGTTTACAGAAATGGACACTGAGGATAAGTGTAAATGTTCAGTGATATCAGGATCATTTCAGCTGCCATTTATGTTCATCTATCGGACAAGATATAATGTGACAGAAAATCCTGATTATTACTGTTTTCATGGACAATTTTTAATTTCATACATTTTCTATTTTCATTGACATATTTAACGCACCAATGTATTTTTCAGAAAATAGTTTTTCAGGGTGGACAGATGTTTGTTCAAATGCTCTTCTGCTCAGATTTAATTCAACCATTTGTTTGAATGAATCTATGTGATGATGATGATGAAGCATTACTGGCCCAATAGAGAACATTGTCAATGCTGGTGGGAGAGGTGCCAGTCTGACTAATGATTTGCAAACAGTGATTTTACCATAGCTCAAATGAGTGCTATTGTTAGACGAGATATTGTGTTTCTCATCATTAATAATTACTTGAAAATCTGCTGCCAAATAAACAAAAGGGAGTCATGGCAAACTGGAAATGAGGACATCGAATTCAAATTTGATAAATGATCCTTCCTATGAGTTGGTCAAAAAAACGGCAGAAACAGGTATGAATACTTGAGATGCTGAGAAACTTTCTTTGCAAGTGCACTCCCAAATTAACTTCTAGTCTGTATTGTTGCTTGTTCCCCTAAAGCAAAGCAATTACCATTGGTGTAGACTAAACAATTGTGGTAGTTGGCCTCGGAGGTTAAGCAGTGGCTGATAAAGTTTTACAGTTATATTGTGGTTATGGGAAGTTTACTTCTTCAATTGTCACTCTACAGAATTGATGCTTTCCATAAAGTATACTCTCGGGTAATAGCCAGCTCAAATAACTTACCAACTGAATTATTAAAATCTCAAAACATTACTGAGATCAAAATACCTGTTTTTTGTCCCACAAAGCTAGCATCAAACAAAAAAACCCCTCTCTTCCTTTTCAGCTCATATCCTCGCTGAACCCCTCGAGGATGGCTCGCTCGGACATCAATGGTCCTTTTTGTAGCACCGTCCTTGTTGTTTGTCTCAGAGCCACAGGAAAGCCAGACGTGAGAAAGCCATCTAATGTGCTATTAATGTTTAATCCGTTTTTTGTGGGAGGCTGGCTAGGGTTGCTTCCCCAATCTGTGTATACCGACACAAAATCACAGATGCTTTCAGTTTCTAATATGTTAATCCTTTGATGCTCTCTTACATTTAAAAGCCTGGCCTAATTAAACTCTGGTTTCTTAAATAATGAATCATCGCCCGAAATGGGGCGTGGGTTTATGTCTAACCAGTTTCTAAATTACTAAAGGAGTTAAATGCTTCCATTAGCAAAGACCACAGTACAAAGTCCCAGTCCTCCCTTGACACATGGCACTTTTTTTACCCATGTGGTTTGTCACTGAAGCAATCTCAGTCAGAGTGAGATATTCCTTTTGTGAGTAGTCATACTAATTTAAGGGTCAACTAAGGATACGCTTTTCTAGACAATCTTTTTCCTGATCATTTACTGCATCGTCTGATAAGGAAGAAGTAAAATGTGCATAACCCAGTAGATTTAAAACGCAGAATCTGTCTTTATAAAAAATCCATGCCCTTTAACAAGTCTCATCATCTAGCATATAACAATATACAATACTATTTTTCCCACATCATAGAAATAATATATAAACGTACTAACTAGTAGCAATGGGCTAGTAGATCGAGACCCAGAGGGAGGAAGCAATAGGGAGGTAAAGGCAGAAAGAGGGATGTGTAGGAATTGAAAAGATAATAAACCATGTTGACTCGTTAACACCAACAGCAAAGACATTCTCACTCCCAGCTAAGTAGCTTGGTCAGTGGCCTTACGCTTGAAACTATGACCCAAAGGCACTCCTCTAGCATCATTTTTTTGATGCTCAGGGTTGACATGGCAGTTTTGGGTACAGGTTACCTTTCAAAATAAACTTCCGTGTTCACAGGATCTTAATTAATTTCAGAAAAAGACCATTGTTTGGGTTAAAACAAGTATGTTTGTTACATAACTTTACTTATGTGAGTAAGTTAATGATTGTGTTATGTGGTGTATATGACATGACACGAATGTGATGTGACATTAATGATGGTACATAAAGAGAAAAAGAGGCCCCCATTAAAGCAGCTAAGCCTTGTTTCCAATTTTTCCCTTAGGCCACTTGCAGAATTTCAGCGAAAAAAAGCATTTTTCCCATAGACCACAGTCACATCTGTCAAACCCATGACAGGACATCTTGAACTGAAAACAAGGTCAATTATGACTGTTCTATTATGATTTTTTGTAACATGGAGATTTTATATTTGCAAAATTTTCCTCCCGATTTCAAAATCGGTGATGGGATCACAATGTGAAGTCCATGAGCCAAGTGGGAACTTGTGGGCGGAGCCAGTGGGTGAAACTCTACTGTGCATATTCAGTGGGCTGACTATGACAAAAGTAAACCAAGACGCTAGAGAAAATTTTTGGCCTGTGAGTCTGGAGATCAGTTGCATTAGATTTAATCAGCACCATCTTGGGGTCTGGTATCTAGTTGTTATTATACCTGTATGAAAAAAACTCAATGTTGACATTGGTTTCATACAGGACGTAAACAGCTGTCTCCTGGGTGAAAGTCCTGTGTTTGTTTGACCGATCCACCGCCCGTTCCTCCCAACCTAAGTGGACTTTCTTGCTCTTTATGCTACATCATTGCCACGGTTAGGTTAACATTCGAGTTAGCTGAAAGGTGTGTGTCTCCTTCAGTTGCTAAAAGGTTACGTTGGTATCAGAGGCCAAGGACCGCTAACCAAGCTGCCCTATTTGACAACCTGGGGATGAGAATGTGTAGGCATATTTTGAAAGATTTTTCTTACTCTAATCCCCCCTCCACCCACCACCCCCTCACACACATAGAACAAGAGTAGACGGCGAAAATGGAAAATAAAGAGGTGACTCAGAAATGAGTCACAGTCTGACTAAACTAAAATGACTCTTTTCCTGAAAGGCAGGTAATGGGCAAGGTCTTCAAAGAGAAGAGAGCAACAAGGGAAGGATTTCTGTCTGATAGCAGGCAGACATCTGGGATAAAAGATGTGGAAGCTGCATGGCTACACTAAAACTTACCATGCGTGATTCAGTGCTCTGCTGCAAATGAACCATAACACACAAACACATACACATACACACACACACACACACACACACACACACACACACATATATATATAACAGAAGCACATTGTGGGAACAGTACTAACAAAATATTTTAAAACTTAAGCATTTCTGACAACTGAAAGCAGCCCTCCTTTAAATCCTTAAGGAGGACAGCTTCATTTCCACTTCATTTTAAGGCAGGTGACAGGCAGGTATTAACACTGACAGTGGGTTGCAAATCCTTTCATTTGGTATCTTTAGACCTTTTGTCTAATAGTCTATTAAGTCCATTAGCTTGCTGTGTGGGAGATTAGCCTGTGTGGATAATGTGCCAAATTTGACAAATGGGAAACTATACTGTCTGTCCCCTCATGATAGCCACAGAAGGCACAATGTGATAAAAAATTAAACACATGCCATTTTTTAATGTTGCACTAATGTGAAATTGTATTTATCTAAAGACTGAAAAAGGAAGTCAGTTGAGACAAATGAAATATGTCTTGGTGTGACTGATTTCTTGGTCACTCTTTCATGAGGCAGCTCTGAGCTCTGCCAAAGCTGCCTTTACAACTGCCAAGCACTCTAAATATGAGTTTGAAGAAATCTAGAAATGAATAGCCTTGTATGTTTGTGTTGAAAGCGTTCCCTGACAGCTAAAAGTCTCCACCAGAATGTACGCCACAACACATCTTCAACTCTTGGACTGTTTTTACATCTTCATTTTACAAACAACAAACAAACAACAACAACAAAAAAGCATGACAGTGCAAGACCTAGAACATTCATTGTCTTAAGCAAGCTTCCCCTTTGATTTTGGATGTCTTGATTTTGTTTGAGCTGAAAAAAAGGGTTTGGGTTAAGAATCCTCTAATTATTACGTTTTCAGAGCAGAAGAGTACTTGAAAATCCTGTTAGTAAGCAAGCCAAATTGTGCTAAGATTCACCACCTGATTGGACCCTGTTTTTCAACACTTTTTACACATACACACACAAAAAATATTAAATTACACTTATGCATTAACTCTGCAAGGTTTAGTTTCCAAAGATGGACAAATGACTTAAAAAAATCTGTGAAATATCTGTGAATTTTGTACACTAGATAAAAGAAAAAAATGCTAAGGTTTAAAAAAAAATGCTTCTATGGATGTTTTATACTCAGCCTGATCTCTTGATATGTCTGTGTGTTTCTCTATTTTCAGTTGGCTGTTTGTCTTTGTTTATTTTGTTTAGGGTTTTTTGTTTTTCTTTTTTGTGGGTGGGGGGGGGGGTGGTTATTGGGAACCAAGGGATTGACTTTTAGTACTTGCAATGATATATGTTATAAAGGTTTAAGAACAGAGAAAGCTTAACATAGTGTACTACATAAAAAGAAAAGTTGTTATATTTGCATGACTCCCTGTATTTTTTGAGAGACAAAAATATATTGTTGTGTACAATGAGTGGACGTACATTGAAAACAAAAACTGTAGGGGCTGAAATATTGTCAAGTACCTTTGATTTGAACATTTAGGTTTTTAGACGTTTTTTTATTCTCTGTGACGTTTTCTATTGACATTCTTACCTATTGGTTTTCATTTGGGTGACTGTATTATATACTGACACTGCATCTACCATCACTACTCTTTGAGCCAGAGGCTGGTGAGTGTGCAGTGCAAAGATGTGGTAAAAAAAAAGTCTGAGGCTGGTGGGTGTTTACATCCATCTGTTACGAGAAACCGCACTCTGTTCTTCTCCATTACAAAGATTCTCCATGGCAGACATGCAAAGATCTCTTCTTTGGCTTGAGGCAAGGCCCTGTCACAGTTTGCAGTTTTATTTTCTCCTAACTCAGCCATCTTCTGCATAGAAAAAAAACACTCTGCAAGTTTTTCCAGTTAAAGATATAATAAATGACAATATATGTACAAATACGAGTGCGTTATGCAAGCGCACACGCGCACACACACACACAAACACACACTGTGGATTGCCTAATGGTTTTAACCTAATCTCAATCCATCAGTTAAAAGTCACAAATCAATGCAGCATCAGGAGCTTCTCTTTCAGCCTCAGCCCACTTGCTGTTAGCTAAATCAGTGATTTTCATTCCTCATCCTTTGTTCTCAGAGCCTGCTGGTTTTCTGTCCAACTAGTTAATTGAATTCATCTTATATCCAGCCACTTGTAAATCAGCCTTTTATCATTGGTCTTTTATTATACACTATATTATACGCTCTGTCTTCTGCTGAATAGCTTTTAGCGTGCAAAGAAAAGTATCTCGACCAGACGAGAAAAGAATAGATAGCTGCGCCGCTGTAGACACTCAAATTATATGTTCAAAACTAAAGTCCTTATAAACATGAATATAGTCAAAAGATGATCATTTAAATTCACTCAAAAACATTTTAGTTTGTAGATAAATGAAACTGAAATGAATGAGTACGACCACAGAGAGAAACAAATTAAGTATAATTGCTTCCATTGGACAGAGAAAAGCCTTTAAAGGAAGCAAAGGCTTGAGTACATTTCATTTGGCACCCTCCCAATAATGCGTTGATAACACCTCCAGTACTGCAGCTCTGCTGATACATAGTTATTGCATTAGGGTCAGTGCAATGACAGCAAGTCATAAGTCATAGCCATGTTTACATTCTGCAGTGATAAAACCAGACTCGCCAAATGAGATGTATAGTCTACTCTGTGGTGCAGCCCTTGCCAAAACCTAAACAGGCCTCCCCATGTCAATTACAGAGACAAAATGAAATGCATTTACTTCGAGGCCAAGTCTTCTCCTCAGCTTGTCAACATGGCAGTGCTATATTACATTATTTGCCAGTTTGTGGAGTCATGTTTTAATTGGTTAAAATTGCACTATAATCTGATAAAGACATTTTATTGGCACTGGAGGCTAATCTGTAACCCAAGATCCAGAGGCAAAACTTCCTAAAAGGTTCCATTGCAGTGAGAGCAGACGCAGTTCAGTGTCAGAGGCCCATCATTCTGATCAGCGTTAATGTTTTCGGCGCTTGCAGATAGAAGAGGCTGGGCATCCATTGCTATTCCGAACACACGATCCAGAACTGTGGTACTCCCAAAGCCAGAATGATTGGCCTTGTCAGTGCCAGAGATTGAAAAACTCAGCGGCTTCCAAAACTGGCTGTCAGTTCAGAGAGACGGCAGGGGAGAGGGACCATCCTCGAGTCATTGCGGAAATTAAATGTCTGTGGACTGATAGGTTCAAAAGCTCAGAGTGTTTTGGCCTTGCAGCAATGATGCACATGATGCAGAAACATGTACTATTAAATAGACATGATGCAGAGCCTAAATCAAACTATTATTCAGTAAGGATTAGGTATATTCCAACCTGCTCAGTCAGTAATCGGTTACTTCTGCTGAGCTCTAATTCCTTTGGCTTAAGGATACAGCTTCAGACATGTCACTATGTCACTGCACAATGTGACATGCCATAAAGCTTCAGGACATATCTGAGAAAAGTGCAGCGTAGATTTTTAATATACAGTGTTTCAGTGGTTGAACCATTGCATTTATTTTGCTGTGACATATTTTCTATTCTTTTTAGTGACATATTCTTTCCCTTTGCAAAATCATTTTTTTTAACAACAAAAGAACTAAGAGTAGAGACGTTTCACTGTCTTGCAGGTTGTTTCAGCTGACAATAATTATAAATAGTATAATTATCCCCTTAAAAAGCAACAACACAACCATCTAATATACAGTATAATCACAAAAGTGCTAAAGTATTACCAACATCTGTTTGATCTCTATGAGGCCAAGGGCCACATTCTCACATAAGTATCATTTGGTTTTAGTTCCTATTTGGCCATTTATGTAACATTTGTATCAATATAGGACTCTTGCCAGGCTGACAGTATCAGAAGGTCTTTTGGTCTTGAAATCAAAAGGCCGTCACTGTATAGAATCAAAAGGCCCGCAGTCATATTCTATTCAAATCTATTGTGACTCTCCCCTCTGGTTTCAGCTCTACACACAAATGTTTAGAGACCAAAAGGGAAAGACAAAGCAAAGGTTTGGATGATGGGAACAATTTTTGGCTTTTTTCTTTCTTTGATTATTTGTTGCTGATATTGACATTTATTCCCTTTGCGATTTCTGTACAAAAGATCTATTTCTATATTTGCAATAAATTTGTAATGAAAAAAATATGTACACGGTCTCTTTGATTCACTGCAATAGATGTTTTTTTATTATAAATGATTAAAATGTGACTGTGATTCATTAGTTAGTCAAGACACATGCTGACATGTAGCACTACACTGCCGTCGAAATATGGCAGTGAAACAAGTTTTTTACTATCAGTTTCGGGACATTGGAAAGTGAGTACATTTTGGCAGGGCCTAACTTCTTTAAGGCCCTGTTTGAGGGTTAAGACTTGGTTTTAGGGTTCAGGGTAGAATTACAGTTAGGTTAGGGTTAGGATTAGCAGTGGGGTTGGGCATTTAGTTGCAATGGTTAAAGTTAGAGTAAGGAGCAGGGGAATGCATTATGTCAACAAGTTCTTATCCCAAGTCTTCACATATTGCTGCTTTGAAAGTGGACCTCCACATTTACATGTTACCTTCTAGGTATCCTGCTGCATCAGCTGCTGATGTACCGGGAAGCTGCAACCAACAATGGGAAGTCAACAAAAGTACATTGTTAGGATTAGGCAACAAAGTCATAGGCAGTTACGTTTAGGCAGCAGAAGCACGTGATTAGGTTTAGGAAAAGACATCATGTTTTGTCTTCACATTTAGATGAGAATCAAACAACAGGCTCCAAGGTGACACTCCAAGGTTTCTGGGACTCATCTAATGCCCCTCCTACCGCCCTATAATGACCCTTGCACTTCCTATGCTATGTAATTACTGGCAGATTTCAACCTGAGACAATCTAGCAGCGTATCATATGGCCACGACTGCTTCCATCCGGCCATCAGAATGAGAACAGACCGAATATGTCACGAGGGTCCTCGTAAAGATAGAAATACTTGAATATGTGTGTGTGTTTGTGTACTAATAAATACTACATACTATATGTGCTACTCTACCCTTGACTGGGTCCTGTAATTCAATTGTTCATGCACTTAGGGTTGCAAATCACCTGGACTTTCTATTGTGAGAGATTATGGGATTTCCCTTACAACACACACACATACGCACACCACTGGCCACTTGTACACTCCATTGAAACCTCTCAGCATTTTGAGGGCCCTGGTACACAGGCACAGATGGGTACTCGAAGGGGGGGGGGGGGTGGAAACTTGATGACTCATGAAAATGACAACCACGTCCACCTCAGTCATGGCTCCATAGAGACTCAGATGTTTAAGTCTGGTGTGAGCAAACGCTTTGCTGAACATACAAATTTAATGAGTAGGATGACAGAGAACAAGCAGAGAGTTTTTCTGAACCTGAAGGCAGAGAGGGCCGGGGCTCTGGGCTTTGCTGGTAGCATTAAAAGTGCTGGTTGGACACGTTTTGACAACAAAGGAATCGTTTGGGATTCACTCACTGTGTTGCGCTCTGTGGTTGCAAAAGCTGATGTACAAAGGCTGTAAACGGTAACACACAAAATATAAAATTTAGTGGAAACAAAGACATTCTAAACCAGGCAGAAAATTAAACTATACGCTGATTATTTTAAAGAGATTAGGACTGGTAATCCAGTTGAAGAGAACACCCAAATAATGCTCCACCATACATTTAGCTAGTATTAGCAGCCAATTTAACAATCCCATAGTTAGCCAAACTCAAATGAGCATACAATTACAAGGTAATGAGAACAATTAAACAACCCCGCTTAAGTCTTTTATCCAAGTGATTACTTTTCTGGTGCACAGACACACACATACAAAAATCATTTGCACAAACTTACTCAATCTTTTGCAAAGAAAACATAATAAATCTCTAGGGAAATTATCAGACGTATTGCGTGACAACCTTAAATCCGTGCGATCTAAGGGTCTGTTGATTATGCTGCTCCCACCTTCTATTTGCAAAAAGATTTGTGCATGATACAGCATTGACCCCTTGTAATGTGGCTGACAGTCTACAGAGTATGTTGCAGACTTTCACACCAGCTCCGACAAATTCCATAACACAGGGAGGAGAGCAATGGACTCTGTTACACGAGGGTTAAACTGTTAATCATGTCTGTGTGTCATGAGAGGAAGTCTAGTCATTTGACTTTGCCCCATTTAAAGTGAAACCAGCTTGAAAAATAACTATAATACTGCTGTAACTCTATTTCTATGATTAGAGGTTCAGTCACACTGCTATTCCTCTACAGTCTATAAAGACTTTGATAGAAGAGCCTCTGATTCAGCTGAGATAAGTCCTCCTGCTGATTCTGCTCTGTTCTCCTTTCAATACAGTATTCAATAAAAAGTCTGACTAAAAGCTACATGATAATGCTAGGAAGCTTTGAATAGTGCATATGGAGATTAACCGTGTTGAGCAAAATGTGATGTCATAGCATTTTCCCATAAGAAATCGAACTTCTTTTGCATATCCAATATTTTACATTATTTGCATGATAAAGTACAAAATATAACTTGATAAAAGCTGAGTTTAAAGCCACCATTGGTTTGAAGTATGCCATTCTGAAAATTGAGTTTTGCATTTCATTTTAGCCATCACCATCTTGGGTTTTTTGGAGCCAGAAAGTGACAATATTTGGACAAGAGGGTGGAGCTGTCGAGGAATGAGGTGATGTATAAAGATAACTGGAAACAGCATTAAAGAAGGGACCAGGGACAAAGTGATTTATTCATGCAGCTCTCTTAGACTATACAAATGTTTTCAAACCAATTAAATTCTGAAAGTTAAATGAATCATTTAATGGGGGTTGTGACACTCAAAAAAATGTATCCACTGATTCAAGGATGTCTCTTTCTTTATGTAAGACTCTGTGGAAAAGTAGTTTAATTGGTAGCAACTTGTCAATCACAAGGTAACCACGCCTTATAGCATGTGCTGATTCATCCTCTATTTTACTTTAAATTGGACCATAATTTCTCAAAAGAACATCTTACTGTTTTGAAGAAGACTTTAAACTAAAGATTGAGACCATAAACCCAAAAGGAAAATGTTTACTGAGGTAATAAATCGAATGAGAAGTAGGGTCATTTTCTCATTGATTTGCATGTAAGTGGACTTCTTTCTGCAGTGGTGGATTCTCGCCCTGCAGCCGATTAGAAAAAATGCACCTTTAAGGCACTTCCACTTCTTGAAAGCAGTCTTTTGAGTGATCAATAATATTCTGTAAGTGCCTGTTTATGTTGCAGCACATTAGACCCTTACTTGAGAGGACAAGGTCAGTGAATCAGTAAAAGTTTTAGCGTCTCTTTGAGCCTCTCTGTCTCAACAAGGACCGTCTGAGCAAGCAGAAGGCTGTCTGCCCCACTTTTGTAATCTGATGGAGGTGAAATCATTAAAAATGTATGTGCCATCATGACAGCTGGGTTTCTATCTAAGATTTCCACCCGTTTCATGTGAAATATTTAGTGTGTGACTGAAAAGTGCCTGTATTGAACAAGCAGGTGTTTTTTGGTGATACAAATAGTCCATAAAAATAAATCTCACTGCATATGGTAAAAAACTGTCTTTAGACCCAGGAGTGTTACACCTGAGGGCTGTCAAATAAGCCACGCTGGCTATCTGTCCCGGTCTATTTTTGGCTGGATGACATCATTCGTCTTTTCTTCTTCTTATTTCTATGCCACTCTTGCCCCCATTGTTATGCTTTGTCCATCTCAAATTGCTCTTTCTCATGATCTCCTCCCTCCTGGTTTATCATTCACTCCCTTCCCCTTCCTCTCTCTGACCCTGTTCTTCCTCGCCACCAACCTCCTCCTCTGCTCATTGTTGCCTCAACCTCCCTGCTGAGAGTTGTGTAAGCCAAACTCAGCAGCTATAGAAATATCCCACATTTCTAAATATCCATAACTCTGAACCATCCGTGTTAAGCTCTTTATCACTGGAGGATTAGGGGGCTGGATTAACCCTTGACTATCCATTCTGCATTTCAAACTAAACAGTTAATCCTGTCTACTATTTCTGTGTGCCCTTTCATGCCCATATCTCTTATTGTGCTGCTATATAATGTGTGTGTTTGTTCTTTACACATGTAAAAAGAGACAGGAACAAAGAAAAAATCGGACATGAAAGAGGAAAAGATCAAAGTACTGTGCCAAAAATTTAAAAAAAAAAAAAAAAAAAAAAAAAGGGAGAACAGAACCGACCTCCAAAATTCTGTGGGAACTCCACAACTTGTATTGACCAGAGAGTGTGAGACTTACTGTAATCTCCCTTTGACCTTTCTCACACATATCACTCACACATACACACGCGCGCACACACACACATACACACATATGCACACACACTGCTGGGAGAAAATGACTGTAACCTACTTGATGCAGGAACTCACAGGTAACAAAACTATGAGCACCAGAAACGTGTGTGTCAGATCATGAGCGTGTGACAGTATGTGTGAGAGTGTAATAATGGTATGATATTCATCTTATTTTGAGACTGTTTTAATTGAACTATTTAAACTCACAAGCTTTAATTAGCATGTGTTATGTGTGGCAGAGTTAGAGTAAGTGAGAATCAATTAAATTCAGAGAATTTTAAGTTTCAGAGTGTGTGATTTATGGGGATTTAGTGGCACCAGGTGGTGAGGACTGCATATTGCAACAAGCTGAAATCTCACCCAGTTAGATTTCCATCAGTGCACATTGTTCAGGAGGGTTTTACTGGGAGCCGATTCATCTGCAGAGATGTCTTCCTTTACAAAAAAAAAAAATGGACCAGGTGATTTAAACAAATCAAACACATAATAACGTGGCTTCACATCACAAATAAGCGTTTCTCCGTGCTGTTTGGTTTTTCGGAAACAGGCTGCTCTACCACAACATGCTCTTTTGTGCACACCTTTTGTCTGTTACAGACATTCAGGAGGTTTTCGGTAAGAGCCATAGTATCTGCAGAGGTCTTCTCCTCTCCAAAACAAACTGACCGGCGACTTTAACAGGTAAAAACACTAAATTAAGCAATTTCTTGTTACAAAGCAGTGTTTCTTTGATGCTATTTGGCATGTCAGAGATGGGCAACTCACCTGCCACGTTATTGTGTGCTCAACTTTTTCCTCTGGTAACTCAAGATGCAGATTCTGGAGGTTTTCACTGTGAGCTGAATTATCTGCAGAGATTTCTTCTCTCTCCAAACAAATGGACCCTGTGATTTAAACCAGTAAGGACACTGATTAAAGTAGTTCCATGTTACAAATCAGTGTTTTGCTGATGTTGCACATCACAGATGGCTTCTAATTATGTTAGCTGAAACAAATGGCCCCATCTAGAGCCAGTGTTTGTTTCGTTTGACCTGGGCTATGGTAGAAAGATGGCGGTGAACATAAATGAGGACCCACTCCCTGTATAAATATACATGACTCATTCTAAGATAACAAAAACAAATATACGTGCTGTATTATATTCCATTGTCCACAGACTTGGTTTTTAAGTGAATGTGTAGTTCTTTCTTAAGTTTATTGGAGATAAGTGATGTAACTTAGCTGGTATGGATATATAGTAATTTGCAGCTTCTTTTCAGTATATAAAAAATGGTCAGACTCTGTCTCACACTGACCAAACATATGTAAAACATTGGCTCCCTTTTCTTCAACTTTGTTAAATATCTGTGGTCGTCGCACAGCAGCAGGTGGCACAGCAGCAGGTGGCACCACCGCAGTAACTTCATTAATTATTTAAATTTTTTAATTGTGATCTCAGGTAGCTTTAATAATCGACATGCTTTTCTCCTCAGTAAACAATGACTGCACACAGATTCCAAGATCATACAGTGAAATAATTGGGAACAAAGTAGGCACGCTCCATCAGAGCTATCAGTACATTTTTATTTTTAGCATGAGTACAAATATGCTCTCCTCTGGAGAATCACAATGATTTTTTTCCCTGGAATGTCAAGTGGATTTATTACAAGGAGTTTTCAGTTTTGCTGCTTTGCAAAAAGACTTGTAGTGGTCGCATTATTGCGAGCATGGGACTTATCTAATCACTAAGTACATTTTAAAAAAAAGGCAACCGATAACAGGCCCTGATGATGGAAAAAAACATTTATTGTAGTAAACTCATAAGATAGCTACTCCAGTGCAAAGATGTGTCTACTTTTATGCATGGAGAGGGATTTTTATTGTTTTGTAAACCATAAATTCAACAGTAAAACAACCAAACTGTCTGCGACTGTCCGTCCATAATAGGCCTTTATATTTGGAAAGTTGTATTATTTTCTTTAAGACTTCACAGTGCCTCATAGTGGTGAACTTTTTTCCCCCTCAGTTTACAACATATTTCAGAAAGTACACTAAGAGAAAAATTTAACAGCAACATTTTTTCAGAAACAGTGCCATTGTTACTCTGGACAATCCAAATCTACAGGAAATGTGTTCATTTGAACTGAATAAAAAAGTTGCTTTGAAACTGTGGACAATGTCTGTGGAAACCATCCCAACCTTTCCAACCAGAGAAATCCCAGTTTTACAGGAGAAAAAACAAGTACATTTACCTCTGCATCAATCAAAATGCTACTCTGAAAAGGTAGCTTTCAAATTCTTCAATTAAAACTGAGTTTTGATGTTCACCTGAAATTACAGAAAAGCTTCATCCAAAATTTTTAAATGTGTAACTATTTTGATTATATGAGGGAATCAAGATGATTGGTGCACATGCATCATGTGACACAGTCACATGACCAGCAGCTTAGGAAGTGATGAAAGTATACCAGTCTCTGAGGAGAGCCACTTGACTTTTGCTGCATGCACCTTGCTGGATGAACTCATGCACCTCATGCAGGTATGCAAACCAATTTCTGCAGCTTTTCTTGTGGCTGCATTTGTGACAAGCTCTAAGGTTGATTTTGTGACTTTGATCCTGCCAGGATGACAGCCAGATGCAAGTGTTAAGTTCTTCCCAGAGGGAACCAGAGCAGACTGAAGGTAAGCCACATTGTGTAGTATTGAATGACTCTTGCTGGTGTCATCCTTTTATTTGTATTTTGCTTATCTGACTGCTTGTCTGGGTGCTGATTCTTGTCATGTTTAAGGGCTTAAGTGTACCTCTTGCTAAGGTGGAGGTGTTTTTGTTTGGTATTGAAGAATATGTTCTCAGGTATCACATAGTATCAGTTGGAACTCTGGTGAAGTTTTAGGGTCAGCGATTAAGCTCAAGTAGTTTTTATTTGATCTTTCCCTAAAATAAAAGAGTTGACTGGGAGCCGCATGTGTTCTATGGATTTTTAAAAAGCCAAAATTGATCACAAAATTATTTCAAACAGCTTCTGAAGTAAAACTATCTGCTCTGAAACTAAAAAGCAGCAGGGAGTCCACAAGCTTGACAGTCCAAGACTGAATTTTGTCTCCTACAGGAGGGAAAGAGAGGGGGGTGGAATTAAGGACAAGGCACTCTCAGCATCCCACTTTAGGATACAGCTAAATCATTTCATTTTGTTAATAACAATAATTTTTGATAGCTTTCACATAACAATAGCAAATCAATACTGTATGCAGTATAATGATTCTGCTCAATAACTATAAAGTCCAGAGTTAGAGTTACCTAAAGTGGTTATTTGGCTCATATGAATTCTTGTGTGAATGATGTTCAGATTCAAGGCCTATTGTAATGAAAGAGACATCATAGGAAGATGACTGCTTACAACGACTACACTAAGAGCTAAAACCTGTTCTTCCAGCTCAGAAATCCTCTGCAAATACCATCCTACTGAGATTGAAAGTTTTATGCATTTTACGTGTAAACATGGTTCAAGGTGTATGCACAAAAAAATAACCATAAAAAGCCACAAGTGGAAAAAAACATCTTTCCAAAAAAAAAACCTATTAATAATTAACTACATCCATGGCTCTTTTCCTGGGAACCTCTCTGTATTTTGAGTCTTAGATGGTTCCTTCAAAAGCTTACAGAGATGGGGCTTTGGAAAGCGAGTGTAAGAAAAATTGCAAGTTTGTGGCTTTCAAAATTTTTCTCCCAGTGTTTCAAAGTGAGAGGTGACCCTTTTAAATGCAGAGCAGTATTTTTTAGCAGCTATTTCCTTTCTTTTTTATTTTTTCGAAAAGTGCCGGAGTGAAATCAGTAATTTGCAACAAAGACTTTCTCTCAGAGAGAAAACCGGCACGTTGCTTTGTTTTTCTAGTGCTTTAATGTTTGCAAAATGGTGACGTTTTTAGTGCATGGCCTCAAATGGAAAAGAATTCTCAAGTGCAATTAAAAATGATGCATCCAACTTGTGAATTAGGCTAAGTACTTGTTTGGAGCTTGTCAGGCCTTCAAATGAGGTTGTGTTTGCAAGAAAAAAGAACTTACTGAATTCCTAAAATGTAAATACTCTGCATTTATCAGGTGTGAGTCACAAGTAAATCTCAAGACTTTGACCTCAAGTCATAAGTCAAGTCCTGAGTCAAGACAAAGTAGAATAACATGTTAAATCTGAATGCTTTTTAGATATATATATATATATATATATATATATTTAAACAAGGTTGTTGGAATTAGTTTTCTCTTAGTTGGTAATATTCTACTCAAATTTTTTGGACATTGTAATTCATTTTTTGTTGACTGCCACATAGTTTCTGTATGCTAAAGAAAGTCTCTTTTGTATCACTTTTATCCAACTGGTACTCAGTGAAGTAACGTTAGTTCTTCATTGTTCTCTTCTGCAACTTGATCGGATGCTGTTGGATTGGTTCAAAGTGGATTTGGAGATTTAAGTGTCGACTCGCTGAGAATGAGTAGTGTTAATGTTAGTTAATTAAGAACACTCTTTTAAATAGCGTACTTCTTAATCCTTGGACTTGGGGAAAGTTAACAAGTATTTTCAAATCAAAAGGCTCAAGTCCAAGGCATGAGTCCTTGCTGTCGAAGTTGAGTTGAGCCGAGTTGCAAGTCTTTTTCTTGATTTTGTCAAGATGAGTCTAAAGTCATAAAATTTGTGTTTTGGGCCCGACTCCCAGTCATGTGACTTGAGTCCATCCCTCTGGCATTTGGTCATTGTCGCTCTGTTTTAGAAGAGTTCTTGAAATGGTTGTGAAATAAAAGTTTTCACTGCCTTGAACTACCTCTTAGAGGAAGCAGTAAAGGCTTTGTGGTGACAGTTAGAAGAAGAACATGAGCAGGGTCCTTGCTGCCAGGCTTACTGGCTATGTCAGCAACCTTGGATTGTTGAGAGGTGCTCTGAAAGAACCGCCTGAACTCTCCCTGGAGATTCAATAGTACTACACATTTTCTGCTGCTCAGACATCCATCATAGTTAAAAGACACAGGGATATGCAAATAGATGAGGAGAAAGTTTTAACCACGCTGCTTCAGAAGCCCCTGAGAATAATGAGGTCAAGGGTAAACCCCTATTGGGGCCGTAACCAACATGTAGCTTTAAATGTTAGTAACTTCTGCTGCAGCCTGAGGGTATCTCTACATAAATATTACATGAGTTACTAGCATCAGCATCACCACATTCAATCCTCTCCAGATAATATGCTTTTAGGATTATGTACACAAAATATTTTCCTATATGACATTTTAACTGGCAGGAACTGAATGTCCATGTGCTTCATACGTTACCAAGTGACTTATGATAATGGCTTCAAAGACCACAAAGGTTGTGTGGGGGAGTGGTGCTAAAAATAACTCCAACCCTTTAATGATCCCAGATCAATGTGCTGTATCCACTGATCAAGCTGTCCTTGTTCTGGCAGACTGCACTGCATCATGGTCCTCAATCATAGTGACCTACTATAATAAAAATTCATAAAATGTACCACAGAATTACATGTTCATTTTAAAAAACTTAGTAAATGACCAAAAGGGCTTCACAATGCTCTGTTTATATAGAACACTAAGACAAAATGATGCAGACAAAAGCATCATAGAAGATGTACTTAAAGTATTCAATATAAAAGTATCCAATGCAATAATAATAACAATTCTTTTTCAAAGGAAAGAAAACAATACACCCCAAAAAACTCAAAATTATAGAAAAGAAGATGAAAACACCCCCACGCTTACAATTGTTTAAAAAGGAAGAGAAAGAAACACAAAATTATTTTATAAAATAATGAATTAATAAAACACCCCAAAAATTACCAAAAGAATAAGAAGATAAAAGATCCCAAAAACTCAAAATTGTAAACAAAATTAAAAATAACGCCTCCGAAAAATCAAAATCATTAAAAACTAGAAAAAGTCGTAAGTGTTTATCAAAATAGTTTGCATTCATTTTCTGTGAATGGACTGATTGATTAAACAACTAATTGTTGCAGCTGTACTTATAAAAACTTTTTGGTAGTTTAATTCATAACAAACTTCATGTTTTTTATGCAAAAGTCTTTATTTGTGAAGTAACTAAAGCTGTCAGATAAATGTAGTAAAAATTAAAATATTTCCCTCTGAGATGTAATTGAGTGAAGATATGGAGTAGCATGAAAATAAAGAACACAGTATCTCAAATTCATACTTAAGTACAGTACTTGAGTAAAAGTACTTAGTTACATTAATTCATTCCTTTGCTATTTATGCTAACATTGCTATTTATCAGTTTTTTTCTCATAAAATTACTACTTTCATCTCTGAGAATATCAGAGATTGGCATGTGCTAGTCTTAACCATGACCTCTTTGCCCAAAACTCCGACCTTGACCCATTAGTGATGAGATCTAGCCAATCACAGCACACTGTGGCATCCGCAATACCACCTTTGGGTTTAAATAGCTAAATAGCTGCAGTGTGAATATATAATTGAATATATACAAATTAACACCCCAAATATAACAATGATAAAATTCAACAATAATAATGTTTCTATGGGAAGGAACATTTTTTAATTATCGTACACACACACAAACCTCGCTACTTCTCCTTTGCAGTACTGAGGGTAGTTTAACAGTATCTAGCTCTGACGTTCTCACTGTCTAGCGAACAAAAGTGCAGCACTGGCATCTACTGCTGGTAAGGATTTAAAAGCCTTCCATGGCACCATGTAATTACTCTGAATATTATGTGTCATCCTAACTCCAGAATTAAAAGCATGTCAGGAATCACCCTGTGCAGTTATAAAACTATTAACGCTCATTTGAATGTCTCTTCATCCCTCCTTTCTACCCTCTTTTACTTTTTAAAACCTCCCCCATAATCCTTTCTTATCTTTCTTTAGTTCATCACTCCTTGCATGGTCTCCTCTCGTGCATTTTGGCTGTTGAGCAAAGTGCAGCTAATGGGGAATCCATGCCTTCAAACTGTTTGTCTGTTTTCATCCTGTTTTTATGGCGTGAAATATCTCAGCATCTGTCAGGACAGTTCGGCACAACGTTTTGTGCAGACACTCACGGTTCTAAGATGATGTATCCTTGTGACTTTTTCATCTCGCACTATCTTAAAATTGAATCTTAAATCTTAGCATGCAAACATTATGTTGATGAACATGGTATATATTATTTACATACATTTACATAGTAGCAAATACCTCTGCAGTTTAATGACAGAACGGGTGACAGTTTGAAAGAGCTAGAAGAAATGAGAGATCACTAGCTAAAAGAGTTGTCTTGCGCAGCTCTGGGCTCTGCTGGTCATTTTAAATCTGTGACATAAAGTAAGTCATGCTAATTGTTATGTAGTAAATCCATTTCTGTCTTATGTTTTATGTTATGTTTACTCTTTATATTGTGTATGGAATTGAATGTTGTCTTCATATCCACCACGTCATGCGTGTTCACACTTAACAAAAGCTAGCTCAATTTCAGTTGCCAGGAATGAAAGCGACAGTCATCATTCACAATTTACATTTTGAATTTAAGTTTCCAGTCATCGTTTTTTGTTCATTTCTTTGTATTTTTATTTTCTTAAATAAAAAAATCTTGTGACTATTATTTAGTCATAGATATTTCCCAAGGCTATAGTCAGTTGATTCAACTCAGTGTGTTTGAAATTCATGCAGATGTGGCTAATGTGCTGATTTGTTTGTTTTTTCAGACCAAGTGGACAAATTTGCATAAAAATTAGACTTTACCATTAAATTAATTAATGAAATTTTTTCCCCATAAAACTCCTTCAAATATTCATATGAACTGGATTTACCAGCAGCTGCAGTCGTTGAGTTATGCGTCAAGCCCAACACCACAACCGTGGTGCTGTGTGGGGAGCAAGTTGAGATTTAGGTAAGGAGAAAATGCATATTGACAGGGAAACTGTCTTTGACACAACACCTGGTGCGGTAAAATACAACCTGTTAGAGCTGTTTGCTGTCACAAGCATGAACGACGTTCCCATTCATTAGTTCATCAATCATGCACAACATGACGAAGAATGGGGGGGTCCTAATAAACAAACAAAATTAGTGCCTCCTCAAATGTGTGTGCTTCCAGACTTTGAAAAAAAGGTATAATAGATGCAATCAGGAGGGCACCATTACAGTCAGCTATGGCAACAAGAATTCAAAAGACTGTAAATGGAGCAAGCCCCAAAATGGGCTGGCTGCATAAGTCTCAATAACATTGTCACATGCTTGAATGCGGATGTGAGCTCAAAGCACTGTTGCGCCTTCCTACAGCCTCACAGAGCCACTAGTACAGTATGGCTGTAGCCTCTTAGTCATGTTTCAGTCTCACCAGTGTTGACAGTAGCTGACTGGGACTTGACCTTGCTCAGCCGCTCTCGCTTTTATGACCCAACATTCTCTGTTTTTAGATGTGTGTGGAAACTCCCACAGGGGCGCTGGAACCCAATGAACCATAATCTAATCTACTCTAAGTTCACATCATATTCTGCTGTCTTGCAATGCAAGCAATTACACGTGCACACACCTCTGAGTGTGTAAATGTGTGAATGTCTACTATACTCCAGGTGAGCAATCAAGGTGTTGCTTTTTTAAAAAAAAAAAAAAACAGCAGATCTGTGAACTACTTAGGATGTTAATCAGGCATACCATTTTAAAACACATTTAAATAAACTGTACTGTACAGCCATACCGAGAACAGTGAAACTGAATTTCCTGATGCCTTGATAACAGTCATTGTTCCATACAGCTGTCTCACTTCATTCATACTAATTACAATAAGCAAGAATAACTGCTTCAGTTATATAGCTCTACACATCTTAAAGATAATTGCCACGTATTTTTATTGTAATTACCTCTGATAATCACAGACGGGTCCTGCTGCTGCTTACAGCGCTGCAACAGAGGCATTAACTGTGGCGGCGGCAGTGCTTGAATACAAATATGTCATGAAATAGAGCTGAGTTGTCCTAACAACATCACACAAATGTGTGGTGCTCATTCACATGGCTCCTCCAACCAATCAGGCTCATTAAAAACCTGTTGGAGGGGTCCTCTGCATTTTTAATGTAGAGTGAGCATTCAGGATTCTGCCAGATGTTTTATTCATTGTGCTTAAAAATAAATGACATGAAATGAATGTTGAATGTGTTTTTAGACGTATTTTCAGCATTGATTATGCAGGAGTGATGCGTGAGTGTTCTTTGCTACTTTTGATTTAGTTCGGTGTGTATGCAAGTGTGTTCTTGTCTGTGTTTGTGCAGGATAGCGTCACAGATGAGGTGGCATAGATAGATTGTAGTAAGGAATGCAGAAGTTAATATACTATGTATGCATGTGTGCATTCACGTGTTTCTGTGTCAGATTTCTACCAGAGTTGACTGCTTTTCAATTTGTGAACTGCTGCACCAATATTAGCATTATGGTAGTCATAATTAATTTGATGGTAAGAATTTCTTTTGATATTACCTTAAGCCTCTCAGTAATCGGTGTCACTGTTACATATTTTTTTTCTGTGTTTCATTGTTAGCTTGCCATTTTCCAAATTATTTGACAGGTGAAAACTATACAAAGTAGACTAATTGCCTACTAATTGCCTTTCAACACAACTGTTTTAATTTGGATTTGGACTATTGATGCTGGCAATCAGGAGCAGGCTGGTGGGGAAGCATGTGGTGGCTTCTTGGCTTCTTTTAACTGTTTCCTTAAAAGCCCTGAATATATGTTTTTCCCTAAAGAAATCAATTATAATTAACCCATTCAGATCCCCATCCACTCCAATGGATGTAACTTTTCTAGGATGTCTACAGCTATGATTACTGTCATCTGCCTCTACCCAAATGTAGACATTTATTTTATGGGACGTCTGTAAGCCAATCACAGTGTTCCACATCAAAAACCTACAATGCATTGATCACATACACAGAATACTCAACCCAGCAGGCTGTCAACAAACCTTTTTCTGGAGACGCTTCAGAAATTGAGGATATTCTGAGTCGTGATGACAAATACAGTACAAAATATTTATGCAGAGTGCTTTAATTCATCACTTTGTTCATTTACATGAGTTAACATTCATGAAAAATAGATTGTTTTTGTTAAGAAAAGGTCTATTAAGATCATTTATTGTAATTTTTAACTCAGATGATGTGTTAATATTCTTCGTCCGTTGAAGTTGACAGAAAAATAACACAAAATAAAGTGCCCTAATAATTTTTTTGTTTTTGCTAATGACATATGAGTGCACTTAGAGTAGAAATCCACCATCACAATATTTTTTTGTGTAACATTATTGGAATCTGAACGGTTAACGTGTTGGCCTAATATTCAATTTAGAGTATTGAAGAACACATTTACTGGACATTATTCTGAATCTTTGATTTGCAATGAGCGCAGCCCAGATTATGGCATCGATTAAAAGTAGCAGATTGGCCAAATTCCTTTCCAACCTACAGTATTTTGTGTAACATGAAAATAGTAACATTAGTCAATTTTTTTTTTTTTTTTTTTTCAGTGGCAGTGAAATGTAGTAATTCTCAACATTTGTTGTTTTATGGTTTCAGAATGAAAGAACATTTTTTTCTCCAAATGACATACATAGTTTAGGAGTTGTATGATTTGCTGGTAACAATTATGCTTTTCTCGGTGTGTGAATGTGTGCTTGTGAAAAGAGGAGTATAGTGACATAGAACAATTAGATACTAAAAAGGATGTAGGGTCCACAGGATGATTTTTTTCTTTGAAAATTATCATGTTTTTCCTGATGATTCACATTTTTAGGCATTCTTCTATTTCAAATTTCTTGAAACAGTGCCTCCCCATGGAGCATGCCTCGAGCCTAATATCTGGCACAGCCCCTGGTGCACACTGACAAGTAGTACAATTCCCAAACTGGAAAAGTCAACTGTGGACATTTTACCAAATCCAGTATTCTGTGCCATGCTGGAGTATGTATGCTAAGTACATAAAAGTAAAAAAGTGAGGCATATAATGCATTTAACTTCCATGCGAGAGAGCAGGGTATTTGTACATTGCAGACCATTGCTGATTTATTCATCCATCCATAAGCTTGGTTACCCTAAACATGTTTTCTTTGCAGAAAACTTTCTCTAACCTTAAGTCCAGCCTTAAATAGTCTTAATGTGTTTTTTTTTAATTTTGTTACCTGCCAACTGGAGGAATGTGTTGGCTTCTGTGTGTGACTGACAGCACCTAGCAGGCAAAATTGTCCTATATATTTACGTTCTTCTCTTGTAATACAGTAAGGCCAATGTATAAACACAAAAAAGGTCCTGTGAGGTCAGTAGAGGAAACATCAGAGCACTAGTACAGTATGACTCTCATATAATTTGACATGCACGGTGCATAATGTCCAGACATCGTTTTCTGTGAGCCCTTTGTGCATTTAATTTTTTTGCAGGTGGCTCTGGTGGCAAGAAAAGTATTTAATAAGGTGCTTTTTATACACCCCTCTCTGTGCCTGCAGTTACGCTCTGAGAGAATAAAAGCCTCAACCTCTCTGAACTCCTCAGCTTCCTCCTTTTTTGAAATAACATTTGCTGAACTCCCTGGTGGATGTGAGACATGATGAGGAGCGCAAAAGGGATGAACGAAAGAGAGTGGGGGCTACAGTATGATTCAGCACACTGTGTGTGGGTGTTTGTGTGTGTGTGGCTGGAGACCTGTTCACTCCCGGCTTCAGTGACATTATTGTTTTGCAGTGATCCATCAGATTTGGAGGCCAAACAACTGCAGTCACACTCTGTCAATGCCAACAGAGTCACTTTATTATAGCCACAGAATATCAGCGAGCACATAAAAAAACACACAAACATATATTAGGAACTCCGAGCTGTTAACTCAAGCGGAGCGGTGTCAGACCTCAGCTCAGCCTCTGAACAACCCCAGCTTATGAACACCAGGCCCTAAGCAATCACCAAAAGGCATTCACACACCCAGGAGCTTTGCTTGAAACCTTGTTTATGTTTAGCCAGCAGCAGCTGTTGTTGGTACAGCGATGCATTCGGAGGCCATTAGCAAAGGCAAACACATAATTGTACCTGTGAGATCTTTAACAAGTAATGGAATCTCAATACCGTCTCCGAGGACTAAGAAAACACTAGATCAATACTACATAGCTTTACATACCCACTAGCACCACTTCATATGAAAACCTCTTTGATTCAGAGAAGCACTACACATCACAGTAAGCGTTCTGCAGATATCTGTTCACTGGAGTGCTTTTCATGTCAAACCCTTGGGCAAATTGTCATGGCATAATAATATAATACACATTAAAAGTAATTTCAGCCATGAGCAGGATGTAATGATGTGGGCATTAGTCTCTTTGCCACCAGGGAGCCACGAGCAGTAATACAGTACATGAAAAGTAACCTTGACTTGAGAATCGGTGGTATACCTGAATATTATTTAAGGTTTTATTTAAAGTGGTTTTTGTGTCACTTAAAAAAATCTTTTGCATATTTTATTCTCTGGCAACCAGTTATACTTAAAGACTCTGAACTGTCAGACTTGCCGTACTGTCTTTGATCTAGTGACAAACACGTATACACAACACATTTAATTGGATCTACTTTTTACCCCAAAATGGTTTGAAAAAATTCTGTTGACAGAAGCTCTGTAGATTGTCCAGAATAACTATATTTTGGTTTTTGCATTTATTAGGCTCCCCATTATTTGATGCATATACATTGGCTACTCTTCCCTGGGTCCATCCATAAACATACCAAAATGAAAAAGAATACATTAACACATGAAAAAAACAAGCAAAAAACAAAAGTTAAAAGTATAGCTATCAAGCTTGTACAGTTCACAAAGTTCCCACATTCATATTCATATTACTTAACTTTGTTGCTTGATTAACTGAAAACAGAACATCCATATTTATATCATTTTAGTACACGGTTAAGGCTAAATAAAGGTCACTGATGAACATCAATATATAGTGTGAACAATCATAAATAGTCACTTTAGAACACAGGAAATGGTTATTATAGGTCTATATTTGGGAACAGGTAGAAACCAAAAATGGGGCACACAAAGCCAAAACTGTTTGCCTGGGTAGTTCAGGGTATGTCCTGCACTGAAATAATGTGATTTGTGTGTGATATTTTGTCTCAATTTTCCTTGCAGGTTTAGTTTGGTCAAACAAAAAGCATGTGGCTTGGATCATGTGTGATGGAAAACAAATAAGAATGTTAAAATATAACAAAAATAATAATTGAATGTATTGTTTTAACATTTAAATCCCCAAACTGCTGACTTGGTTAATATTATGTGAATACGCATTAAATGTTAATTTAAAAAGTATTCCCTGAGTTTGCATAATTTTAAAATGCATATCCTAGTTTCACCCGAGCAGGCCACCAACCTTGTTAGATGTTGATATTTGGTTGAAGTTAATTTGTCCAAAATTCGATTTAATACTACCATCAATTTGATGCAGAATGCTGATGACAGATCACATTCATATTTTTTTTGTTTTAAGTTGTGTGGTTAAGTAACCAAAATCCAACGTCTTCCATTCACCTCACGTCAACGTTATCTAACAACATTTAGACCTAAGATGTTGACAGCAAACCCAATTTCTGCAAAAGATGAGAATATTAATGTCCACACAACACAAGGGTGTAGTATTGGTCTTCGTACTGCTGGTTTGGGACAGGACTCTGGACTCTGAGCATGTAATGTTTCTTTTTAAAAAATAAATCATTTGGATAAAAGGCCCCTTTAACCTAAGACCCGCTGATATTATGTAATTATGATAACTGCGAGGATGAATTAAGTAGATTCCTGCAATTGCATAATGTGAAGATCAAAGATAGCATTACTGAGTTTCTGTGCATTAAACATTTCAAAGACAACATGCGTATTGGTCTCTTTGCACTGCAGTGAGACACCCATATCATTGCTCAACATTATGGTAAAACTCCTAAACTAACTTTGTCAACTTGTGATCAGTCTTATTTTAGTTTGTCTCTGAAACACTTTTACTGTTTTTGATCATTTCCTTGTTGAAACAAATCAAGACACACATAAACAATGACAAGAAGATGATGCATTCAGATTCTCCGAATATAGAACATCTGCTCTCTATCTGCCATCAACCTGCCAGTGTTAAAAACAGAATCATTGTCATCAGTCAGTGACTTTCTTCTATAAATACACATTCACTGAAACACACTTCACCTCTGACCCTGCAGGGATTCACAGCCAAGCATAATCCTTCTGACATCAGTAACATCCCAAATAAGTTTTAAATAAACCAGACACTTAAGCATTTTTTTTTTCATTTTAAAGTTTTATAAAATCCAAATATCACAAAATATCCCCTCATGTAAATTCACATAAGTTCTGTGTTACATGTGTGTAATTGTGCTTCCAAATCTCTCTTGAAGAACTCTTTTTGAGCAAGTCCGCTCAGGGCCGTTCAGAGTGTTTTAACAGAAACGCTCCGAGAGAAAGGTTTTTGTATGATAATTCGAGTGATGATTTGCATTAAAATCAGTACCCAAATATTTGAGAGTTTTCCCTTCACTTTCACAGGCTGTACTTAACTTTTATGATTTCGCCTTTATTGGATTTTCCTTTTTTACTTTTTTCATCATTTTCTTTCATGCATTTTTTATACATGCAGTCAAGTAAACTAATACACTCACAACAGACCACTGCTGCCACATCCTCTGAGCTCATTTGGTGTTTTCTAGCCGATACCATTAATCCCACATGGGTTATCTCTCTCTGCAACATCCTCCGGCTAAGGGCTGTAGATTATCATTGTGTGTGTGTTTAGGTGTGTGTGGTAGTATGTGTTTTTCCTTGTTTAGGTCTGTGCAGTGCATCTGTGTTGTTTTGCATATGTGCGTGTGAAGCCTAAGCATATGTGAAATGTGTATGCTTAAATTTTCTGAAAGTTTATGTCCAATTTGTTTATGTGTCAGCGTGACTTATTGTATATGGATGTGGGAGATATCCACAGTTTATTGCATACGCCCACAGGACACAAATTGGGAGTGAAATCCCTCCAGAATCACTGAGTGTGATAATGTACATGTGACATGCAGGGAGAAATTGGCTGTGGACTGTTGATTTCAATTCTGTAGGCTACTTTAGTCATTTTAATGCCACTGTGGAATACCAATGCATGTAACCGACCAAGGATGTGTATGGCTGCAGTATACGGTGGCTGTGCTGAAAGATTAATTTTACGACGTGTTAAGAATTGAAGGTTTTTAAAGGTCTCTGTTGGTAGTGTGGGTATTGTGTGCATGGATGGATAATTTTATTTTGTACAGCCAATTTATTGTCTCTCCTGGTTGTTTTGGTGTGTAGTTGAGTGTGCGTGTTTTGCAATCACAATCACATATTATAAGCGCTTGACTGAGCTGTGCTGCCAACAGGCCATGTCTACATTAACACAGATAAATCTGAGAACAAATATTTTCCTCTCCGTCTGTCTTTGGCTCCACACTGCTGGAATCTTTCCCAACTCACTATGTGGATAATAGGTTGTAGCACAACACTGTATTAAGTTCAGTGACTCACAAAACAAACGTTCTGCAGCCAGTGCCACACTCTTTAAAAAAAAAAAAAACTGGAATAACACCAATTACAGCCATTACATAAAGTTGACAATAAAAAGGCTTACCTGATAGCCAGTTACGATCTATCTGTGTAATATTTATGTGAATTAACAACACTTGTCATTTTAGTAAAATTCACTCCTTAACATGAGAAAGATACAAAATGGTAATTTGGTAAACAGTCTAATTAGAATTAAATAAAAGAGGTGTGACCAAATCATTGTTGCAAGTCACAGTTAAGTTTCAAGTCCCAAGTAGTTGCCCCAGTCTACACTTTATACTAAGTAATTATGAATGTAATTTGGAAAAAAAGCGTGATCTTTGACCTGTATGTTTTGTATATTGCGATACATTTTTTGATGACCACCATGTTGCTTTTGTACTCACACAAAATCACATAGTAATATTAGCTCTTCATGGTTGTCTTCTGCAGCATGACTACATGCTTTCAGATTACTTCAAACAAAGTGGATCATCTGGGGAATTAAGTGTCGATTGATTGGGGATGAAAAAGTCTTTATATTAGTTGATTTGGGAAATAAATTGATTCATGGTCTCAGGTCTCTTTTGATTTTTGTCAAATCAAGTCTATCACCAAATTTGTGACTCAAGTCTGACTTCATTCATGTAACCAAGTCAAACCTCTGTTAAGTGAGGATTTTTTCTTGTTAACTTTAAGAATGACAATTTAATGATGTGTCATGGCAAAAAAAAGTTTAAAAAAGTTTTAATTAAATCAAGTTAGCACTAAAAGTCAACATTAACAATAACTATTTTGCAGATTTATGGATATCTTACTATCATCATCTTATATCTAACTATTCTTACTGTAGAACCAGCAGCAAGGCAAGTCAATTTTTTTATAGCACATTTCATACCCAAAGGCAGCATAAAGTGCTTCAGAGATTACACGGTTAAAAGCACAAGAAACAAACAATAAAAACAATAAAAGCAAGCAAGCAAAAGAATGTGGAGGGGAAAAAAACTATAAAAAAAATAGAACAAACAAAGACGTACAAAAAAAACCAATAAAACAAATAAATTTGATCTTACAGAAAACAGATTAAAAGCTATGGTTAACAGGTAGAGCTTTAGCATGGATTTGAAAGCGGTCAGTTGTGTCTCAGGTCAATTTGTTCCACATTTGAGCAGCGTAGAGGCTAAAAGCACCTTCAGCATGTAGAGTTTTGACTCTGGGAACAGCCAGTAATCCAGAATCAGTTGAGGTTTGTATTGGGTCAGGAGATCTGACAAGTATCTTGCACTGACCTGATTTCAAATTATCTGCCGTATATTTATTATAAAAGTTCAAATACTCACTCATTCATTAATTGGTCCCTACTACATCATTTCTTCTTGACTTTTCATTAATAACTGTCTAGGATTTTGTATTTTATGCAGCCCTCTATATTTGCAAACCTCTCTGTCCTACTGCAACTGTTCCCTGTTGCATCGTGACTAACCTTTACCTCTCTCCCCCTGCCTGATGAACCGACCTTCCCAGAAGGCTGTGCACCATCAGCTCACCGCCAGGCCTGGCATGCTCCACTTGGAGCTCATCACGCCATGGACCCCAGCTGACAGGCTGTCATGGCCGTAGACCTTGCTGTCCTCTTAGTGGGACATGAAGGTGTTTAAAAAAATACACTATTTTTCTGCCACAGTCTTTCAGAATCCTGAAAAATAACAGCAGTTTAAATTTTTATGTCAACTTAAAGAAATACTTCATCCCCGAAATGATCATTTGTGTATCAAATACTCACCCTGTTTTATGTTGAATTTGTTTGCTGTTTTTTCTTGCATTGCCTCACAATAAACAAAGAATCCCCAAACAGAAAATTCTTGAAAGCCATAGGATTCCACATTTAAACATGTTTATACACTCTCATACAAGTCATGCAGTTTAATCCAAATGTATGTTTTGATATAGTTCGACTTCAATTTATCACGAATCTTCTCAGTTTTCTGATCTTCATAAATCATGGAGGCATGCAAGAAAAATGAAGTTTTCCTCCAAAATTCAACATAATATGGGGCGAGTAACTGATATCCACTTGAACATCTGGGGGCTGATGTATTCCTTTAGGTTGCCATAAAAATTTTAACTGCAATTTGTGTTATTTTTCAGGATTTCTGAAAGAGCTTGGCAGAAAAAAGGGGGAGATAAAGTATTCCTTTAATCCTTTTCTTGCCTTTTCATTCTTAAAATGTAGCTTGAATGGGAAAGATTAATCAGAAAAGAGCCAAAAAGGTGGAGCGGCATTCTTGCATGTTGCATTGAATTAAATCATTCAGTTTGGCAATGAATGGCGCCATATCTCGTTTATTTGTATTTTTTCTTATTAAACTGTTAGAGTTTCCTATTAAATTTTCTTAATACTTCATTGAGATGCTCATTATGACTAACCAAACTCCGTGGGGAATATGGTTTATAAATTACTTCCTGGGGTTTTCATAAAATGAAATACCTCCTCTTCTTTAAAGCCAATTACTTTGATTTAAAAGTTCTGTTTGAGGACATTTTGAACCCTTAGAAAATCAAGTTAATAGATAAGTTAATGGGTGTTACCTCAAAATACAGATGGACTTTGAAATTAGATGACTTTTCACTTTTCCAACTTTGCTGTGAGACCCTCTGTGAAAATGTTTCAAACTGTTGTTGCAAAGATTACTCATCACTGCCAACTATAGTTATGGTGACATACTTGGCCAGTAACAGATTAGATGAAAAAAAGTCCCACGTTCGTAAACCACCTTTCACCCTTTCCTGGCCTAAGGCTATATGTATATATGTATATAATGTTCTCGAGGTTCTACCAGGGAAGAGACATTAAAATTTCAGGGAGGAATAACCTCTCAGAGTGCCCACATAAATTTTTAATGTGCTCTATTTCTCCATGCAAGGCCTCCAGTGTGTGAGTGTGTGTGTGTGTGTGTGTGTGCACACTTGTGTGTGTGTGCAGACTGTAATTACCTCTCTGCTGCAAAAACACCAATAGAGGAAGAGAGGGAAAGAGAGTGAGCAAGAGGATGAAAGAGAGGGCAGAGTGGGGGGGAGAAAAAAAGTCAGACTACTCAGAAAAACATGATTATGATAATTTACACTGTTGAACGGGCATTGTAAAGGTTTCAGCTCTCTTGCACTGTAATTAGATGGAATCACATGTGCACCCCTGGGTTTGCAAACACACGCGTACTCACACAGATATATGGCTCTTCCACTGTCGTTGCATTTCCTGCAACTTAGATGAAAGATTGTGGGCGACCTCTGAGAGACACAAACTACAAGTAGTCAATGAAAACGGTGTAAAAGGAAGCCTTTGTGTGTAGAGTGATGTCATTCACCTAAACACAGTAAATGTGTGATATTGAATCTCTTTACGCATCAAGTGATTTGTGTGTTTGACTTGACCTCTAGAGAAAATGAAGCTTATGCGTAAGAGTGGGATAAAAGTGTTTTTATTTCGTTCTGGATCAATAACACACAAAAGCATGAATAAAGTCACCCATGCGTGCTCACACACACACACACACACACACACACACACACACAGAGACGTGCAGATGTAGTCATCACCTGAAAAGACTGACGGTGAAGGTCAGTGAATGTACATAACTACAATGTTCTACATGTGGTTATAGGTATCATGTATGTAGGGCAAACTATAAAATAACAAAAGGTGAACATATTTGTCTGACATTATATTTACCATACTATATGCCCACTTAGAGAGATACTTACTCAAGATACTCCAAAATTAAAAATGCATATCTTTCCTGTAGTGCTATTTATCAATCTAAATTGTTTTTATGTGAGTTGCAGAGTACTGGAGATATTGCTGTTAAGTTTTTCAAATGTTTTTTGAGCAGTTTTAGGACCACAAGCTGAGTGCCATTTCGTTCCATTATATTGAAAAAGGCAAATATCTCGATGGTCAATATCTCAGACACTCAGCAACTCACACTAAAACAAGTTTGACAAACAGCACTACAGGTAAGGAAGAAAATATGTATTTTTGATTTTTGGGTGAACTGTCCCTTTAATTTTAGGCAGGAAATAAAATAGTAAGCAAGTCAATGACAAGACAAGGAATGCTTCATTAACACATTAAATCACTGTTGATTTTAATTTGCACAGGACAGTTATTATCTGAGGAAAGTTTTACTACACATTTACAGGAAGATGAAAGATGACAGTCCTTACTGGCACAGTAACAAGTGCTGACACAGACAATTTCTATGGCTTTTAAATCATTTAAATGATTTTTATTATAATTACATTACCCCACCTATCTTCTGTACAACTGTGCAGGTCTTAATTCAGCTTTACTCATAGAGACAAAAAAGACAAAGACAAAAGAAAGAATCAACATAGCCAATGATAGTCTAGCAAATATTGTCCTTTTTTGTTTTTCTTTGTTTTTTTTTGTCCAAATTGATTTATCTAGTTGGATCAATAAGCTGGTTTAAAGAAGGGGGGATACAATATCAAGAAAGAGAATAAGAAATGTAAGCTGGGATTTGTGGGGATAGAGGAGACATGAAAGGGACATGGAGGTTATCTAGCTGTTGAATGTTAACTCCCTTGTGTAATTCCTTCTCCCCTCTTATCTCCATCACCCCTGTGCTCCGTCCCTTATCTTAAGATAGGCATTTCTTGAGAGACAATTTACCACTTGACTGGTTTCTCTACTTTCATAAGAAGAGGGCAGAGGTTGGAGAGCATGAAGGGAATATATGAGAACGCTGGTGTTTTGTTTTCTTCATGTGGTCATGAATATACAGGAGCATACCTGTGACAAGTGATAATCCCCTCAAATTAGGTAAATTCCATTTGGATGAAAATCCAACATCAGAAATGAAAAAGATCTAATGCCAAAGTGTTACACTGAATTGTTATTTTCGTGTTTTTTTTGCCACTTGGAGGGCGTGGAAACAAGTTGTGAATATAACACTGACATATCATCGTGTTTTAATGTGGTATAGCGAACAGTTGTTGATGTCCACATCCAGCAGTTACAGAGCAACATTATCATTCATTTAAAGTCGTGTGTGCGAATGTAGGTCCAGTGTTCACTCTCTTTTAGCTCTCTTTTGGTCCCTATCAGGTCTTGTGGAAATATCAGTATCTTTAGCTGCTAAATGCTCCACTATGTTCACCAGCATGTTGTTAACTGAGTCTATCTGTTGTGGGGCTGAGCTGGAGAGTGGGTGAGCTTTTTCACTGAAAACTGCTGCTTGCTGTGGCCAAAAATGATGTTATTAGAGCCGTGAAAGTGAACGAAAACAGTGAAGTAGTGCATCAGTCAGTTACACAATGAGCTGAAACCCACAATAAAGCTCTATGAAGCAGAGAGGAGCTGTCGATTCAGAGGATATTTTTATATATAACCCCTGCCACATTGTGATTTATGGAAATATTAATTATATAAAGACAGGAATACCTTACTGAGACAGTGATTATTCCATTAGCTGCTAGCCGCTGGCTCAGCCACCTCCAAATTGCGAGCTGAACATGGCTCTCAACATGGAGCTGGCTGAGCTAGGGGCTCGCAGCTAACAGTACTAACAATGACAGGGACAGTGCTGACAGAGCTAACATTGTTAACTGTGGGCGAGCCAGAAGACTGGGCCTACTTTTCTGCTATGACACCATCCAAATATCAGTGCGTATGAGTGCAGTGCAGCAGGGATTAGTCAGGCTGCCTATACCACAACAAAGAAAAGAGAAATTCTAAATACAAAGCACATGGGTGGATTATGAGACAATAAGGACCTGGGCACAGATATACAAAAGGCCCCACGAGCTCTCCTACAGAGCGAGACACACAAACTCTGTGGTGGTTTTACATCTCTTTGTGGTCATTTTGTGTCTTATTTAGGTCATTTTTTGCCCTTTTTAGACATGTTGTGCTGCTTTGTGGTTGTTTTGCTAGTTTTGTAGTTACTTTTGTCCCTTTGCTGTGCTTTTGCATCTCTCTGTGGCCTTTTTATGTCTTATTTAGGTCATTCTTTTGCCCTTTTTGGGCATTTTGTGTCACTTTGCAGTTGTTTTGCCATTTTTGTAGCTATTTTGTGTGTCTTTGCTGTTCTTTTGCATTTTGTGGTCTTTTCGTGGTCATTTGAGTCACCTCCTGGTCAGTATGTGTTCATTTGAGTGACACTGTGCAGGTGAAGCCAAGGAGCCTCTGACACTTTTGGCCCCTGGGCCTGTGACTGGTGGGCTGTTCAGAGCTCACGATAACACACAGAGATTTAATACTGTTCATAGGATACCATTATTCCACTACCTCTTTACGTATTGCTTGCTGCTATATTAATGCTCTGGATAGCTCATAGAGTTCCTTTAATTAATTCAGGGCAAATGTAATGGACTGAAACAGCAACTCAGTCACTGCATCGCTAACTCACTGATGTTAACTATTTTTTTTTACATACATGGAAGTCATCCACCATGTTCGAAAGTTTAAAAGGGCCTGAGGGCCGGATGGAGTTGGCTGGAGAGCAGCCAAGGAGGCAGGTCACGACTTAGCGATATGTTTTTCAAAGATCAAGCAGTGGCATGGGAATAGTTCACATTTTCACTGTGACCATCTTGAAGGTATAAGATGTCAGCAAAGTCAGGATTGATTCTCAAATTAATAGAGTGCAGTATTTCTGACTGGTGGACCAGACCAGATGCTTGTTGCTAGTGTTATATTACATGTGACAGGAGGAGCTGACAACAGACTCCTGGGACCCAAACTGTCACCAATATGACAGGTACAAGCTAGAGTGGAAGGAATATGAGGATGTAAGAGTGGCATTCAAAGAATCTTCATTTTTTTTTCAACTAAAGTGACACGAAGATGCTACATTTTTTGAAAAAGTAACTTTACACAATCTTGCAGTCTATGATGGCAAGCATGAAAACAACATTCAAGGATGAAGCAGGTTCATTTAAACTCATGCAGTGCACATCACTCATCTAAGTGTCAAGAATGACAAGACTGCAGGAGAAAAAGATTGAAAAAAAATGCAGGATGCAGAACAATAAAGTTCTGAGCTACAACTCTCAAGGCTGTAACAATGCTAAGGCAATATTACAAAACTAAAGAATAAATCCAACAACTGCATCTACAATCCAATGATGTATTTCTATCATGCAGAATTAATTAACTCCAGTCAGAGAGTCACTTTAAGATGCACTGATTGTCATTTTTCAAAGCCAGTCTACCAGAGTACTTCATTAAGTGGATCAATGCAAAGTACTGATCCAAGTACTTCAGTTCATCCTTGCACATTGTGAGAATAGTAGCACAAGAGACGGCTCTCTTGTGCTACTATACTAACGTAATTTTTTTCCTCCATCTTTAAAATAGTTACAGTATCAAATATGAACATATAATAAATATCAAGTGAAGCTTCTGTAGTGTAGTGATTAGCTTTAGAACCAGAATTATGACCTTCTTTTCCAGCCCATATGTTTATATAAGCGACAACTAATTTGAAACTGCAATTTTATTTTGAGAAAACATAATGCAGAGCTAGTTACATTTGCTATTGATATAATGAGAAAATGTTGCTCATTTACATATCTAGCAAGTAGCAAAGATGGTGATACTGAGCACATCAGCAAAATGTTCACTGACAATGTAGTTAGGGTTGGGGAGTAATGGAGTACAAGTGACGGCGTAACACATTTAAAATACAACTTATGTGTAACTGTATTTCTTTACTCTTACAGGTTAAATTGATGGCATTCTGAATACAGTTAGTGTCTAAGAAATGGATTACTATAAGGGATCGGTTTATTTGTTTTTATTATTGCCTCCAGCATTACTTTTTATTCATTTATCTTTTCTTTTTTTTCTTTTATTTAATTAACATTAATCCAAAGTCACAATCTCTCCCAAACCTTAACCAGAGTGATTTTGTTGCCTAAACCTGGGGCAGGAGTCTGGATGTAAACCCAAAGCTCTGGTGTCAAGGCCCTGCAATTTGTACGCCAGCCATTTTCCCAACCACTGCTTTTTGGATCCTGCACAATACATGAATATACTGATTTGTTACCCAAAAGAAGTGTCTCTGAGCACCAGGGAGCGATAATGTTGCCACAACAATGTAATTTAAGAAAGCAATTTAGTACATTGCAAACATAGTTTCTAGAAGACAGATTTGCCCGTATTTGGACGTACAAATCTCTGCTGTGAACATTTTTTTCCATACAGAAAATTATATTTATTTCCTCAAAGAACATGTCATTAAAAGTGGAGTACCTCATACAATCCAAATTCAAACTGTCCGAACCATTTCTTTAAGTTTCCCAAACTGCAGAGAATGATCTACCACTATTGGGGGGTTCTGTGCGGAGTTTGCACGTTCTCCCCATGTCAGTATATGTTTTTTGCAGCTTCTCTGTCTTCCTCCCACAGTCCAGAGACATGATGGTTAGGTTAATTGGTGACTCTTTGAATGTGAGCGTAGATGATTATCTCTATGTGTCAGCCCTGCGACAGTCTGTCGACCTGTCCAGGGTGTACCTGCCTCTCGCCCAATGTCAGCTGGGATAGGCTACAGCCCCCAGCAACCCCATTCAAGATAAGCAGTTATGGAAAATGAATGATGAATTAAATAGTTCATTTTTCAATCTCTGGCATCTCTGAATTGTCTGGCATGTCATTCTGATTCTTTTGTGTCTATAACTAGACAAGTGATCTACTTGAAATGCAAAGCTGCATCCATCACCAACTGTGTCATGTCCTTGGCAGTCAGAGGACACTGTAATTCGTCAATCATTGTCATCGATGTGGCAACTCTTTTATGCATATGAGCCGGTACACAGAAAATCTGCAGACACTAGCATGTGCATTGTAAAATTAACCAGCATGCAGCAAATAATGCTTGTAGATGATGGGCATTTAACATAATTTCAGCTTTGCAAACTGCAAGCAAAAGCAAACTGTCACACTGTTTGTCCAAAGTCATACACTATCCTTCACTTATGATGAGTGTCTGCCATGTGCCCACTGGGTCAAGGTATTTGACATCAACAAGGGGCTCTAAAGTCTTTCTTGTAGTTCATGGTTTTGCAGGACACATGCCATGTGCACTGTCTCTATCTCCCTCACGCATACACACAAAGAGCGCACTGCAGGCCAGAAAGATCAGTCATGGACTCCCCAGAGCATGTCTGTGTTGTAGCGAATGCATTGCGACAGGGAACCTGACTCACCACCGCACCCGAGGGAGCTCGGCATCAGCGGCGAGCCCATGCAGTCAACCGCTCACAGCACCAAATCTCCTTTCGGAAAGGAAACAGCACCCAACGCACAGTCATCCTACGACTGTCAGCGTCAATTACGGTGACTTTTTCAAATAGTCTTCATGCTTCAATTCGTCTTGCTGAACTGGAGCTGAATTGTCATTCTCAGTTATGGTCTCGATGTTGAGTGAAAAGTGCTCCACAATCAGACATAATTTCAGGTTTCTTTGATGGCTGGGAATAAAAGTCGGAATATTGAGTTAATAGGTGTTTTCATCAGTCATCTGTATCCTGATGTATGTCCCTCTGTGGCTTCATGTCAGATGAAACAATTAACAGTGTTTGTTGAGCCTAAGCTGTCAGTTGTGTGTGTCACTCATGTCAACTGTAATAGGATCAGTTTTGCATGTTAGGTATTCTCTAGGCTTTTCCTCCGCTGTCCTGTGGGAGCCAGGAAATCCCAAGAGAAACTCTTTCAAAGACATGCCAGATTCAAAGGCATGGCATTTTGTAAATCTGTTACGTTGTGTTATGCAGATCATCCCCCGCCTCAAACACTGAAACTTTACATATTGACTTACTGTTAGTCTGAAACCAGCTGGTATGAAAGTTTCCTAGCTGGTCTCTGTGTTAGAAGATAAATATGGGTGGAAGAAATCTCTGTAGGCCTCATGAACCAAAACATCCATAAATACAGGAGGCTTTTAAAATGAAATAATTATATACACTTTATGTCCATGTTTGTGTTCTTGCACTTATAGACAGTGACAGGGTAAAGCTGAAATTAATGTAATTCGTTTGAACATAGTGCTACTGAAATGAAATGCTATGGAAGCCCATGTTGACCCTTGTTATGTAAAAAAAAAAAAAAAGGTCCTGTAAGTCATTCTAATGAGAAACTTTGCCAAAATAATGAGAATCTTTTCAAAATAATGACTTAGTATTGTTTGAGTGCTCTTGACTTTCAAGTTTCACGCTAATGTTTGTTACAAGTAGCCGCATGTGTGATGCAGCAGCACAGATGAGGAAGACACTCTGCACCTGCGCCTCTGAGATAACATTATCTTCTCTGTTCTGCTTAGGAGTGGTGAATTTAAAACTCACAGTTAATACAACACAGTCTCTGGCTTTTGCTTGATAAGTGTCAACAGCTGTCACGCTGAACATCCTGCTGCACCTATTTAAACTTTAAAACATATGGAATAAAACTGAATCGTCAAATATTCATATTGAACAGCCAAATCTGATTCAACTGACTTAATTCTGAGACCGGTACAGCCCTGCTCGTTATTCAACACATTATCACTCTCAACTCATCAAATACCAATGTTTTTTTTTTTTTTTACAAAAATGGTTTGACTTAAAATAAGTAAATGTGTTTCTAAGATAACTTAGCGTATAGTGACATGTGATGTGATGTGATATACGTCACTAGCATAGTATGTTACACATGCTAGCACACTACATGATTGTTTTGGTTTCACACAGGACACAAACAGCAGGTTCCTGGGTGAAAGTCTTGAGTTGTATGACCCATTTACCTCCTTTCCCACCCACCCCATGCAGACTTACTGACTCGTACCAAAATTGTTGCTCAGAGTGTCAACATGTGCCACAAGGATACCTCTCTGCATCAGTGTCTGATGCCGACGGGCCACTGACTAAGTGTTGGTATTCATCGTGTTGAGAGAGGAACCTGGTGTCATTATTTTGAAATATTAAGGTCAAAATTTTGAGATACTAAGAGATTATGCTTTAGATACTAAATCATTATTATAATAATTACACTGGCAGAAATGGGCTGCCATAAAAAGCCACACATATGAAAGTATTTTCTTGAAACAGCTGGATCAACACCATAACCAAGCACTTCAAATCATATCACTGACATATTTTGATTCAACTTAATTCCAAATTTGGTACACATTACTCTGATGAATTAAGTATTGTGAAGCCTGCCTCAACCTGTGTTACACCCTGTTTAAAAAATAGATCAAAATTGTTCTTTTAATCCCCATGGTTAGATGAAAGCATCTCATTCCTAAAAAATAAATAAATTGTAGGAAAGCTAAGATAAAAGTACAACAGTACAACGCTTCTGCTTTATCTCCACCATATGAAAGACTTACTGATTAAAAAATTAAAAATGCAGGAGCCAAATGTTTGTCACAACACATTACCAGATGCAGTTCTCTTGGTGCCTCTATAATTTCGTACGCTGACACAAATGTATTAAACACTCTTCCTCTCAGCCGTCACTCAGCTACTCAGCAAAGTGTCCTCATCTTGATGTTGACACTCTAAGTCAATTTGATCTCTTTTAACAAAATAATCTTTACAATTTCTAATGGCAGTGTTTAATGACACTGTGTTAATATTGAATGGATTTTACTACTTTACTGGGTGGATGTACAGAATGATGATAATGAGACAGAATGGCAGAGATTACAGCCGTCACAGAGCCTCATGACAGCTCAGTGCCACGAGCAAAGACACACCAATGTCTGTCTCGCTCACTTTGTCTACAAGGGCTGTCCTAGACTGAGACAAATATTGGTTAACTAAAGTTTTCTCTAATCAGACACTGTCATGTCCCATGTTCTCATCCCAAGTTGTCACATAGTGCAGCTTTGTCAGTGGACGTCTGCATCGAAGTGTCACATTTTAGGTATCCTTCTGCGTCTACTCTTTACTTTCCATGATGCACATGGTGGGATTACGCTTCATGTGGTTATGTGAAGGCAACAAGCACACATGGCAACCAACGCCATAAAGTCAACAAACACACATGCCTGCACGGATGGTTCAACCCGTTCTCATTCCAAACTCTTCAAATAGCACTACACACTGTGACGCCAAAAGCCACCTTTGGCATCCACAAGCAAGCGTACGCCAAGCATATAATAACACCACGACAGGTTCTGTCCAGCCATGTTTTCACCTGACGCCTTCCAGCAGCAATCGAAGTGCATGCAAAAGGTGCCCTTTAGCGTCACGCTCTTACGCCAAAACCATTGACAAGCGGCACTATTTTATGACTTGGTTACTTGTGGAATTTAAAGCAGCCTAAATACTCAAAAGGTAAAGGCTATTTAATATGTTATTTTATCTTCAGCTCAAAGTAAAAACATGTTATGACAACAATCAGGGGCATAACACAAAATTTTGGACCTTTTACATTCTCTATGGACCCCTTCATACATCCACGGCCATTCATTGTAGTGTCTTTGTTGTCTCCTGCAAGGTCCATAAGGCCTTCTTTCGGTTTTTATGAATTTTTCCCACCACCTCTATCCTTTGTACTCTATCTGTGATCTATTAAACACACTCCCATGTTACTTCTTTCCACTGTAGTTAGCATTTTCTTTAATTCCGCTGTCATCCTCTTATTTTGCATGCTCCCTTTTTTCTTTGTTTACCTATTTTTTTTTTTTAACTTTCGCTCAGGGACTCCCCCTCCCTTGTGTTTTATCCACGCTCATTGCATCTCCACTTGCACATCTCTCCCCTCATCTCTCTAAAGTTCTAGCGGTCAATGGCGAACAGGATTCTGAGCCTTAATTACACCCCAGAGGAGTCTCCTCCTCTTCTCTCCTCATCCTCTTATCACTGCTGCTCCCTCATTCTCTTTGCTTTGTTCTTCTTTGCTCCTTCCCTCCTCTGCCCTGCTCCTTTTTGCACACTTACATAAATTCTCCTGCTTTGTTTTTATTCTCCATCTCTTGACTCATCGCTTAACTGTGCATTGTTGCGTTTGCGCCTTTTTGTCATACTAACTAACTGTAGAGAGAGCTGTTCCTCTCCTGTCTCCAACCTTGGTGCAAAAATATGCACAATTAATATGCAGTCAGACCTTTTCAAAGGGATACTGGATGACATATTTATGTGTCGCATGTTTGTCAGCAGAAATAGACAGTGAAAGTGGTGTTTTGATGATTATATTGACTCATTTATTGAAGTTTAAAAGTCTCTCTCTGTCACAGAGATGAGGAAATACAAAGCAGTGTATTTTACTCAAACTTCTCTGCTTCCATTTCAAAATAAAAGCCCTCTGACAATATCTCAGTGGACAGAATCCCATCAGTTGTTGATACAAGGAATTTTATGTTGAGATATTTGCAGGACAGTGTTGCCGGCAATGCAGAAGCTTGTACAACTCCATAAATGAGTGGAATTTGTGCTTATTAATGTGGAAATACAGTACTCATAGCAGCAGGCAGGGACACAGCAGCAATGTTGTAACAACACTGCATGTGTGAACACCCCAAGTATGAAACACGCGGCAGTTCATCAAGGCTACCGTCACCCACTGCTGATGTGTGCTGTGTGAAATGGGCCTTAGACAGCCGTATTTTATACAAGGACCTTTTTGTATATTGGTGAAATATATTAGTGTGAGACGTTTGTGCACTGACTACATCTCAGCCTCTTGTTTTTTTCTTGTTTGTTTCACAGTGTCATTGGTTGAATCCCTGTAGGGACATTTTCTTCATTGCTTCGCTTCCATAGGGAGGTCAAGGTTCAGAGTGAGCTCAATGACACTTAAGCAAAGCGGATGTTTGCTGCCATGTGGTCATGAACCATCTGGGCAGTTGAAAGCCTGCACTCTTAACACCGCCATACTGCCAAAGGCATCTTCCGATTCTTATTCATCCACTGAACTTATACTAACATACATATATAATATAGCCAGGATGTTTGGCTATTGTTTGAGCAAATACTCTCTATTAAACAATCCAGCAAAATCAATTTTTATACGCAATCCCAAACTTAATGCCCAAAGAAATGCTGTTTACATGTAGTCATAAAGTAACAATATTGGGCTGTTTAACCCCCTTAATGAGGTTACATTTGTCAAAAATTTATATTCTGACCATGTTTATCTCCTCTGGTTTTCATCACTGTGATTCCTTTTGAAGGCGGCAGAATAATTAGTCATAAATTAAGCCAGACTTATGATTAATATGTTTTTAATTAGTCATCTGCACTGCCTATAACTCCCTTCTTCCCGGGCATATAAACTTCAAGGTAACGGCAGTTGGTACTGTGATGAACTGAGGTTGCAGGACTCCTGTTGCTAATCAGCCTATTGTTTTGGGGTTTTTTTTTACCTTTCATGTCACCAGTCACAATTTCCCCTTTACTGTAAGAGCCACAATCTATTCACTGGCTATAATTTGCTGGCAGTAATTGGCAAAATACAAAGTATTTGAGTCAGTGAATCAATGATTTTGCTCATGAAATGAAAGCAAACTTTTTTTCTGCAAGTCAGGTCTCCACCACCTATCACTATTTTTGGTTTATCTATGACTAAGGGGTGAAATTTTTTTAAAAAATGCAATGGAAGTGTTTGTCACTTGAATTAAAAAAATCTGCAGCATTTGCACAGACCTGGGTTGGGGTTAGTTGTCCACAGTTTCAGATATTTTCAGAAAGGTGAGGCTGTCAGGAGAGGCTACCTTGCCAACTAATATTCAGCCTTCGCTGCCCCTGCTGGCCACCAATCTGTTTTTGTGGCAGCATGACTTGTTTTGTCCTGAAATTTATACCCCCTGCAGAGAATTAACTGAGTCTGCTCTGTTATTAGTTTTCTAAAAAAAATAAACAATATAGCAACATCTGATTAATTTCACATTTAAAATAACTTCAGATAAGGCCCCACCCTTTTCCAATTTGAGTCACACTCGCTTCAGGTTTAAATTTTCCTCGGTTCAGATAAGAATACAGATAACTGAGTTGGTTGAACAGATACAGATACAGATAATTATGCACTTGCTCATCCTTAATGGATTGCATACAACATGAATTTCAATTTTCTGACAATACCTCCTGCCATCAGGTTCATCCAGCCCTTTTACAGTATGTAGTTACTTTTCTGTATTTCCAGTTCACTCAGTAAATGGATTTATCATTTCCTGCCCTCCATCTAAATTTGGTGTGTCTTAATGGTCTTGTGATTGCAAATAAGCCACTCATGAATCATTTTTAAAGATTTTGTTTAGTCTTTTTCTGCCTTTATTTGACAGTAGAGACACATATGAAAGAAGATAGAGCTGGAATGCAACAAAGTGTCATGGGTTGGTATCGAATCCAAACCCCTGCTAGAAACCACCCCCTACATGTGCCACACGCTCTAGCGGGTGAGTCACTGGGGCGCCTTGTTCCTGAATAACTCCGATTCAAGGACTATATAGTAGATAATGATGAGTTACAAGAGAGCAGACTTGGAGATACTATCTCAATGAATCAGTTGTATCATCTGTATTGTAACTGTCACCAATACATTTTTATAGGAGAATAAAAAACGCACTATTATTTTTCATCCTACCCTTGCTCGGATGCTTTATTAGTTTCCAGCCCGGCTCATGTATTGTTTCTAAATCATTCTTTAAAGTTGAGAAAATAGTATGTGAATTAAACTTCATCCCCACATTTTTCATTCATTCATTCATTCATTTTCCATAACTGCTTGACCTCGTAAGGGTCGCGGGGGGGCTGGAGCCAATCCCAGCTGTCCCCACATTTTTCATTTAAAGAAATGTTTCTACAGAATACTAATCAGACTTTGGAATTCTTTTTTGTTGTCTTTCACACGTCAAATCACTGTAAACTCCTTTTGCATCTTTGTAAAGTATACATATAACTTTATTAGAGTACCACAAGGGCAACGGAGCAGGCTTGATCTATGCAAAACATTTCACAGGCTCTCGAGCTGGCAAGCCAGAAAAATTAATGTTCGGGGCATGAATTATGGCATTATTCATATCCATGTCTTGCTACTTCAGCACTCGGATTGAAAGTGAAGCTAGCTGGTGAAAGACAGCCTTAAATTTCATTACTTCATAGCGGGAACTAGCCTCTCACCAGGGTGATGACTCATGGTGAAAATAGATAAATCACACATTTCTATGCTGCGTGTGTGCATCTGTGTGCGTGTGTGTGTTTGCATTGCATTCATGACCATGTGTGTTTTATCTACCTGTGTGTCTGTGCAGTGGAGTGTGTGTGTGTGTGTGTGTGTGTGTGTGTGTGTGTGTGTGTGTGTGTGTGTGTGTGTGTGTGTGTGTGTGTGTGTGTGTGTGTGTGTGTGTGTGTGAGTGAGTGTGCGCGTGGCTCCTGGTTGTCTCTGTACACCATTCACATTTTCCGTGTGCAGCAGAGAGGGGAGCCAGCGAAGCGTAGCATTGCACTACCCTGCTTGTTATCAGGTGGAGAAAACGAGGACAGAAAGTGGGCAGACGGAGCTGGTGAGCAGGGGGGAAAGAGGTGAATGGAGGGATGAGCAGAGATTGAGAAAAATGAGGGAGAAAGGCACGGATGACTGGAGAGACAGAAAGAGAAGGGATGGAGGGCAGCGGGCACGGACGAATGACTGGGAGGGAGAAGAGAGGCAGACAGAGTGACACTTGAATCTGAGAGCATGTGAGAGACACTATTGGCATCAGTGAAGAAATGTTAGGAAAAAAACATTAGATGCATTACAAGAGATCTTGGTGTCAGAGAGAACAGTGGCAACTATGCCATCAGCTTCCTGAAATATTGATCGGTACACACACTGAGAAACACATAGAACTGCACGGCGTAGGTATGAATTTTTTATTTATTGGCGATGCACAGTGCAACAGGTGAACATTTACAGTGGACACAACAGAACAGACACACTGGCACAACAGATACGTCACTAAGACGCGCTGCATCACATTGTATCGCATCACTAAGACACTACACCATAATGCTACCGACAACAAACAGTAGGGGTTGTGACAGAGGAGGAAGAGTGGTGGGGTGAATTTATGAGTGAATAATTGTGTGTGTGTGTGGCGCGCGTGTGTGTGTATGTCTGGAAGCTGCAGGGAGAAGAAAAACAAGAAGAGGAGGAGTGCAAAGGAATAGATAAGCAACTGTATGTAAGAGGGGGATTTTGGGGGATGAATTTCACATCTAAGGAGGTGGGTGGCTGGGGTGCGGCTCATTTTTTGTTTTTTGTTTTTGTATTTTTTTAATCTTGACCTCCCGGAATTATATATATATACCGTCATTGCTATTGTCTCATGCCGATCGCTCTAATATCTCCAATAGTTGGGTCTTGCATTTTTTTTTTGGGCCTCCCTGAATGACTGGCAGAAAATGCAAGACCCAACTATTGGAGATATTAGAGCGATCGGCATGAGACAATAGCAATGACGGAGTGGTAGTTTTCACTAAAACAAACCGCTTCTTTCTTAAACAAAATGCAAATCCTCCCTACAACGTGCATTATCAAACAAGTGTGTGTGAACCGTCTGTTTGTTTGTTTTTGTTTTTTTTCTTGCTATGGTATAACTGGTGATTTTTAAAGAAAATATGTCTTTCAAACCAATGGGATTTTAGGTTAGAAGGGTATTTAAAATAATTTCGAAATACAGCTATTTAAAGTTGCATGTCCCTCCTCTTGCAGGATTTATTTTTGGCAACATTTTAAATGTGACATATATCGTACAGTGATTTTCATGAAATGTTTCAACTTCAAACGTAGATTTGCATTTTGTCACATATGATGTGTTGCAGGATTGTCGGAAATCATCAAATTATTTCTGTTTTTGCTGTTTCTTGCTATGATGAAGGCTTAATTATGGCACTTTGAAGAAAATATGACTTTGAAACCTGCTAGCTTTACGGTCCAGACAGTATTTAAAATATAAGCATATACAGCCATTCAAAGTTGTATGTCAGACAACTAAGCCAAAATAAAAAGTCCCTCCCCAGTGCTTAAAAAAATATTTGGCATGCCTCCCCCATTTTGCACCACCCCTGTCCCCCTCATAAATAATAAACCGTCCCTAATGTGTATAAACGCAAATATGGTTACACGGATACATGAGAGGAGGAGTACACACTGAAAAATCCATAAATCTCCCTTCAACAGTAACTAACAATGTCATGAGATTTTTCAGGGAGGTTCATGAAGAGGACAAAATATTCAAATATCCAACAGCCTTGAACTGGCTACAAACAAGAGGCTGAACTGCTGGTAATCAGAACAGTTTAGACTTAAAATGTCTGCAGGAATCGCATCACTGTATATACTTCACTGCAAAACTGAATATGTGTCCCGTCTTTACTGCCCAGTGTCAGCTGCAGTCATGTCACATATCTGTTTAATGTACATCAGTGCCGAGAGTGTGTCTTCCCAGTGCTGTGACTGCATATGATACACATACAGTACAGTGCTTTCTCTTTCTTTTACACACATACTCACACATACAGTGTAGACATACACATGTCAGCACATATCAGAAGAAAGAAGAAGAGGAGTTGTATCCCCCTGATTTTCTAATCCCTGTAGGCTCCATGTTTGTACCATGCTTAGGAGGAAGGGGATAACTCGGCAACATGCTGAGCCACAAATGTAATCAGAGCCGTGCAAGACTTTAAGTTGACCGCTTTTTGATCAAATTCTTCACAGTCAAAGAATTGGCCATGGGATATTCTGTCTGCTGAGAGAAACACGAGTACCTCAAAAGCATTTTATATCCTCTTTATCTTGTGAGTGTTGGAGAGATTGGGTGCGTTTTTGTCTGAAGATGTGTAGTCCTGCATGCTTGGCTGCACCTGTGTCTCCGTGTGTGTAACGTGTGTGCAGCATGCTGAACTTATTTATTAAAACACAGACTTTCAATATTTGATTTCCTGTGCTGAGACTTCGAGGCTGAATGAGGTGAAAGGAGTACCTTAAATATTTCATCAAACCCAGGTAGCACATACTGCCATGAAAAAAAGCACTGCTCGAAAAGCAGAGCTACAGCCTTGTCTATCACTGACTGCGAAGTCAGAACACTAAAACCATATTTCACCAGATCAAAAGAGTGCATTTTTTGTCCATATTTTAGTATCAGTGGGACAAAAACATTCCTACACTTTACATTGCACTGTAGATTTTTGTTTCCAAAATCAAATCAGCACCCCGTCAGTGCTTTAAATTGAATATAACGGCAAAATCAGAGGTGACTGTTTCAAGAGAAAATGCTTTGCAGTGATTACATTCACTACATGAGCACTAGCGACCACTGTAAGCTCTAGTGTAGGTAAACTAATCATATTCACCGCATGTGATGCAGGTTGTGGAAAGCTATTTCAGGCGGCCTCAGTGACTTGATGTGCAAAGCACGAGGGCAGAGAGTTCACCAACTGAGGAAGCAGTGAAAATAAAAAAATCTAATGCTCATGAAGCTCATGACAAACTTTGATGCTGAGAGAGATTTTAAAATAAATTTAGCTTATACAAACTTGCTTTATTAAGCTGATGACCAGCATGTAGTCTACTCAGTGGTACACAGGACAGGCCTTACAGACATGTGCACAGCAATATGCACTTAATCATATTCATAAGAGGCAAGTCGCATCTGGTGCATGAATAAATAAAACCCTTCAGCATTCATTAGTTAGCAAAGAGCATGTGCAAACCTGCTTTCTCAGTGGAGAGAAAATCTCTGAGCAGTGACTTGTCACTCTTCTTGATTTGAGGTGGCCAATGGAAAGAAGTGTTAATCTAAAAAGCAGTTTAACTCCAGCAGGAACGGTGTTTTAACTTTTTACATTGCTATTCTTATTTTGGTTGCATACTATCTGGGCTAGCAGGGCCCCCCTACTCCTCAGCTGCTGCGACCTCTAAACATGTAGGTGGGCTGCGGTGATTAACCTTTAGCCAGTCAGACTCACTGTGGCTGAGACAATGTTATGTCTCAATGTCATCTGACCCTATCCACGGTACCCATAAAGTCCAGACATGGGCAGAACTTGTGGGGGAAAAAACAAGGTTACTATACAGTAACCCTGGTTCTGTTAGCACATGTGGAGCCCTATACCTACGGGCTCTGTTGCTCTGACATCATTCACTGAAGAGAGTGTAGGATGGTGGTCAGCATCGTGTGCTGCCTTATACCAAACTACTTAATGCTTGAGCTAGCTTTACTCATATTTATTATTTTTTTATGGACATTTTAAAGCGTTTTTAAGGTGGACATCTTAAATTATTTTAGGCTGCACTCAGCACTTTGTGCTGTTAAATGATGTTTGTAGTTCTCCGATTACTGTATATGTTGTATATGCACTAATATTTTAACACTAATGAAGTGTATATAACAAATAAATAAAGTTACTTGATGTAGATTTTTTTATCTGACTTTAATATAGTGGGTCCACGGGTATTCAGGAGGCGCGTCCTGATTGGATTGCTACATTAATGCACATTTTAGTAGGCAAATGCATGCTCATGATTGGAGGAGAATATTACCCACAGAGCCAGGTAGAGGGCTCCACCTGTGCCAATTAGAACGGAGATTACAATTTGGTAATCTTCCTTCTGTGCATGCATTTTCCTTAAGACACTTCAGATCTTGGCTCTCCTGCACAGGGTAAACAAATAACGACATTACATCCATCATTATCACATAAACATATACACAAACAATTATGCATGTATTAAGACATAATGTCACACCATAACCACCTTTTAAAGGAGGGTTTGATTGTGCTGTCTGAACTTTGTGTTGATATTATGTAATTTACAACCACTCAGTGAGACACTGATGGAGAACTGCAGAGCTTGTAGGGCCATTTCACAGCGATAAATAAACCATTTGCTTAAAGCTCATTGCCATGTCTCTTTCACACACATGCACATATACAAATGGACACACACACACACACACACACACACACACACACACACAGAAAGGGTTGTCTTGTGAGAAGCTGAAGAAGAATGATGAAGATGTAGCCAACCACAGAGTTGAATTGATGCCACTGAAAAAGGTATTTCTTTATGTTACGTTTTGTGATTTTAGGAATTGCATAATGTCATGAATACATGATGAATGTTTGAGTATTATTTTATATAGAATTGAATAGAATAGAATAGCCCCTTCCTGCTCAATCTCAACCTTCTCATGCCTCGTCGTCTTCCTGTGATGTGCATGTGAATTGAAGAAATCTGCTCATAGATCCCCCCACTCACTTTGACCAGTTGAACAAATCTACCAAGAAAAATTGGCAAATGTGAATCCCAAGATTCTGATGAGCCCGGCTGTTACAGACGTATCCAAGACTGGAAGCTACATCACGGTTGAATGTGCCAAAACAAAGTGTTGACTCAGGAAATGGAATAGCTATTTCAGCAGAAATATCCATTTGTGCAACTATTTTTCCACTCCTTATTAATTTAGAGAATAATTATCACATAATGTGCATTACAGTTAAAAAACAAGAAGATATGGAAAGAAAGACTTCTTTCTGATACCATGCATTTTTGGATTTAGTGTGTGTACTGAGAGGGGAGTTTGCAAGGCCACATGTGCAGCTATGCACATATTCATGAGCGTGCCCTCGAGCATACATATGTTTGCACATATTTGTACGAACTTGTCAGTAAATATTTCTGTGTGGCCCTAAATCCAGGTATTTAATTCTGTGTTTTTATCTGTGTTTTTGTGGATGGTTGTATGTTTTTAACTACTTATGGAGGGTTGTTTTTGTTTTTTTTCAATACATGGAGGCATTAGCTCGTACCCACCAGGCTGCGTTTACGCAAAACAGGTTTTAATGAAGTCTCAGAGGAAGCATTTTAGGTGGTAGTTGCATCTAGATTGCACCCAGTCTTTTAACCAAATCTTATAGCACGATTATAGAGTCCCTTTGTTTCTTTTTGATGATGTTAGCATTGTTTCTTCAAGCTGTTCGTGTTTTATTTGCAGAACACATGGCTGTGATGTGTGAGCTGCTGTTTGTGCTTTGTAGCTTGGATTCCTGGTGTTTTGTGTGATCTGATAGCCAGGAGCAAGAAAAGAAAGGTTAAGTGTCCTTTTCACCGGAGGTTGTGAACCTTGCTCCTATACTCCCACTAACACATATGCATGACCATGACCTCTTATTCATAGACATAAATGCATATAGGAACAAAGAAATGAGGTTTCCCTGATCCCCTGACACACACTCAAAACATCCATGTGCATTTCCTTTCTTCAACACACACTCTTTCTTTCATTTTTTGAAATACACACACAAGGAGCCAGCAGCATTTATCAGCAGCTAGTGTTGACAGAAAGTAAACAGCACTGTCTCTATCAGCCGATGTGTATCAGGGCTACAGGGACCCCATTCATTCCTATTATCAGTGATTACCATCACTGAGTGCTCCTCCTGTTGCTGATTTTATCTGCACCAGCAGACCAAAAGATCTCTATTAGACTCTACAGTAACTATTGCAAAAAGTAAGAGCATTTAGATTTCAATCATTTATCATTATCTGTTAATTAGTGGTAAGAGGATGAGGTAGATTGGGTGGGTGACAATGTCATTGAAATGGGATATTATTGTCCCTGTCAGAACTTTTCTAAACATATATATATATATTTAGCTGTGGACTGTACAACATTTTCTGCATTTTCTGGATTATGTCACAGTTTAACCCTCAGAAACCTGGAACAACATCACTTTTCTTCTACTGCTTTTAGAAGTAGTTAAACCTATGAACCCTATGAAGCACATTGCCCTAATTTTTTTTTCAAAAACATCTGAAAAGGGGGCATCTTAATGAGAGAGATGTCCCACAAATTAAGAAGTTAGCAGATTTAAAAAATTATTTTTTTTAAAGGAAGAAAAGTAATAAAACAAAATGATTATATTTTTAAGCATTTTTTTGCAGTTCATTTAATTATTTATTCCTTTCTTTCTTTCTTTCTTTCTTTCTTTCTTTTCACTAATTTTAAAGTATTTTTCTTCTACATTTACTAATTTCTTGCTAATTTTCAGACCATTCTTCCCATGTTTTGGACGCCAACTTTCTTAGGTTTCAAAGGTTTGACTACATTCCTAAAAGATATAGAAAAGAAAGTTTGAAGACAAATTAATATATCAAGTGAAAGCATGAGTATTGTGTGCACTGAGCATGCAGATGCTAATGGAAGAAACTAATATTCGTGGTTGTTAGTGAATTGCTCCCTCAAGTCACCTCACAGCATCGCATGTATATAAATTAAATTAGTAGTCAAAGTTTGCGGATATCCTGGAAAACATGGAATTATCTTGTTTTTTTTATGCATGAATGTCATAATCAGGTTGTTACTATTCTCAATTCCGTAAATATTATTTTTGTTTGATGCAACCATTGGCAACATCAGACATCATTCAGAGCCATCTCAAAGGGGATCAGGTAGATTAGGCAGACTGACACAGTGATTATCCCTGACAGAGTGTGCTACAGAGAAAAAATGGTTGAGCAGTGAACAGAAAAAGATATTATAAAATGTAGATTACAAAAGGAAAAAGAGGGAGAGGTGTTTGTGTGTACAGCATATATAGCAGCATAGTTTTTATGTATATTACAGTATCTAGTATTAGTATACTCTTCTATTTACAGTATATAATATTCATAACTGACACCAACCGAAAACCTGCATGTAAATTATTTTCATTGTGACACCAGCAGCAAGACGACTATGATAAAAGCCCTTCTGTTGTTTACAGCTGCATTACCACACACACAAAGATATGCATTTAGCAATTTAACACATAACAACTTAATTGACTGATAGTCTTTCTTTCACATTTTCATGATCGCCCCGCTTTTTACCCATCAGTGCTTTGCATCAACCTCTTTACAAAGTGAATTTATTGTCAAAGCCGAAGAGCCCATGTGTACTCATTATTATAACTGTGATATAAGTCAGCATATGGATCAAGGGCACACTGCTCTTTTATCCTCTTAGCCAGCACTTAGTGACAAACATAAACCACAGAGATGTGCAAGCATACACACATACACACACAGAGATGTGGAGACATAAGTCATGCTCTCTATTCCACCCTTATTTTTTCCCGGAGACCTTTGCTGTCCCCTGAGTCTGTTACTCTTGCTTCCTTTTTTCCTTTCTTTAACAGAGACAAATGGGGGAGATAAAGAGAAAATACAGTGAGGGCCATTTCAATGTGTCTCAGTAAGTGATGTAATTAGCGTGCACATCTTTTTCAGCTTCTTGTTGTTTCAGTTCAAAACCTTTTTTCAGGCCGAAGCCCCCTCAGCTGAGAGATGGAGCAGGGACCCCCAACTACATATATTTTATGAAAGTTAGTTGCAGTTGAGATTATTCTCTAAATTTTTGTGGTTTTCTCTTGTTTGGGCTTGCTTGTAGCTGCAATGTCAAGCGCAGTTATAGGAAGAATAAGGGTGTTAGTCTGCCCCTCTGCACTTTCGCCAGTGCTTTCTGAGGTGGACAATATGTCAGCTGCCCGTTTTCATTCCCAAGTCATTAGTCATCATCATTAATTTGTGATTTCAACATCAGACACCAGCGTCAAAAGCCACCTTTTGCAGTGTCATGACAGGCATCAATTTAAAACATTAACAGAGGGTACCTGTCAGAGTGGGACACGCCACCGGGTGGCGGGGAAAGTGTTTAAAACGTTAATGTTGTAATATAAGGAACTGAAAACTCCCTGTAGGTCAGTGGATAGGTCCAACAAATCCCAGACGTTCAACTGAGAGCCCACTGTTTGCTTCCTTTATGAATGTTGAGCCAAGCCATTTTGTTTTTTGTTTTTTGTTTTTTTTTGTTTTGTCAAAAGTAACCACTTGCTTGTGTTGCACAGGGAAGTAAACGGAAATACAGGGTGTTTTACCAATGTTGTAAGCTTGTTTTGAAAAGACTTTATGCATCTAACAAGAAGAAACTGAATTTTACTGTGAAAACGAATGTGGGCTGTCAGACACAATGCATTTAACAGGCTTAAATTGACATGCTGTCTCAAAATGTCAACAGCAGATACCTAGCATGTCAAATGCAGACATGAACTGACTAAGCAGCGATATTGTACAAATTGGGATGTGAATGTGTTGGCAGTCTCTTGCCTGAAAAGTTAAAAAGCAATAATATTACAGCCAGTTGGCCAATATGTTTTAATAGTACATAACTCATACACACAAGTTCACCTCACAGTTATCGATAGGTGGCACACTGTGATTTAGTGTTTTGTTGAAGACCCAGGAACTAAATCAAGGTTTTTCAACAAAAATGTTTCCAAACAATGTTTTCTTTTGCATTTGTGTCTGAATTATGTTTGCAAGACTGAAAAGAAAAGACAAGAAAGTGAACCAAACCTGATGTTTTGTAGTTTTCCACAAGCGACCACCAACCTCAGCACAAAGCTTAGGTTGAACTCATAATAACAGCCTCTGTGTACCTTTTGCCATGCTACACAGCTCAGACTGCACTACACCATCCAGTGAATCAGTGGATAAAATTTAAACCCAGTGCTCCACCTGATATAAAAGCAGACATGCTGCTACACAGCAGAAATTTAGCAACTAAAGCATAGCTGGTAAACAGTTTTTTACTAAAAATCTATTCTTATTCAGTGTGGCTGAGTGTAGAAGGAGCGTAAACCGTAGAGCAGAAACTCAGCAGTTTACGAAATGAGCAATAGTGGAGCACGCTGTCACATAAACCCACTGTATTTAATGCGTAGCTGAATATGAAGTCTGCAGAGAAAATGGAAATTTGATGACCTATCCTATAAGACAAAAGTTTCCCAAGATGCCAATATCACACGGTAATAATTGTGGGGCACGTGCAAGACAAATCCCTAAAGCCAATATACAATATTGTCCTCTGCGAGATTCCTGGTTTACACCACCCCAAATCAGCTGCAACTGGCGGGGAGGTATGCCATAAAACCAGTTCAGCCCATAACACTCCTATGAAATGTGAAATGTGAATTCTTATTACATTCTCATTTCACCACTACATGAGCAGCAGGAATGCATCAAAATGCAAGACACAAACAGCTGCAAGCTCAGCCACAACAAGACATAATTCACAAGTATTGAGGAACAGTGATTCTTAAAGTGTGAGATTGGGGCTGCATTATGGGGTTTCGTAGACAATGATTGCTTACATTCATTAAAAAATATTACACAGTGAAAAGCCGTAAAAAGGTTATGGCACTTTATGTCTACATATTCCTAGTTCTCACTCATGTTTGACTCGACTGGAGTATCAGCCCACTGTAAAATGACATAGATTGAAATACTAATCTGCTACTTTATGATGGATTGTGATCCTCACTATTTTTAGACATCTCAGTCAGAGTTAATCTGAACAGGCACGAACACGTACACGCAGACACTGGGCAGAGGTTCAGGGGTTAACAAGCATTACATCAACAGTCATAAATACAAGAAGGGAGGGACGAGGTTAGAGGGATTTATGAAGCCATAACATCCATCCATCTGTGTCTATCACTAAGACAAATAATGACTGGCCTCCCACCCAACAAAGGGCCGCAGTAGATTGACAGAATGAAGAGACATAATTGCTATGCAAACATTAGTACTAAATAACAGAGAAATATTTAAAGGTCCAGTGTAAAGGATTCAGGGGCATATACTGGCAGAATATATATATAAAAAGTGTGTTGTTTTTAGTGTATGATCACCTGAAAATAACATTAACTGTATATCCATAACCTTTAAATGAGAACTTTCTGTCTACATACAGAGCAGGTCCTTGTCCACGGAGAACGCCATGTTGCACCGTTTGTTTTGGAGGGGAGGAAACCTCTGCAATACTTCAGCTCCTGTTAAAATCCTCTTGAACATCTGCAAAAAAGGTGAGCACACATTAGCAGGTGCCGGGCTAGCGGCCCATCTCTGATGAACTGAACAAGGCCAGATAAACACTGATTTTTTAACTTGAAACAGCTTTACTTAGTGTTTTTTTACCTGTTTTAATCACCTGGTTCATTTCCTTTGGCGAGGAAGAGACTGCTTTGGATAATTCGGCTCCTGGTATAAACCTCCTGAACATCTGGATCTTAAGTTATGAGAGAAAAATGGTGACAGATGTTAGAAGGCGCCTGGCTATCAGCCTATCTCTGAAGAGCCAAATAGGTTAGGAGAAACCCTGATTTGTAACATCAAACTGCATAATTCAGTGTTTTTACCAGTTTAAATCACCTGGTTCATTTGTGTTTGACTGGCAGGTAATTTGGCTCATGATAAAAAAACGCCCAATCAAAGAAAGAAATCCTAAGTGGGAAATTATGTTTGATACATAGAAAAGTTTCAGCTGGTATGTAATCCTCTCCACTAGATGCCACAAAATTTGATGAATCCTAAGCACTAGTCCTTTAAGTGCAGAGGACGTTGTTGGTCACAAGCACTGGTTATATAACTTCAAAGTTGTACAAATTGCAAACAAGTGATTTCTGTGATAGATACCACATTGTAGTTCTGCTTTTAGCCTATATTGCAGAATACAGATTTCCTTTTATGGCAATAGCCTTGTGTTTGAGGTTTCTTGTTACAGCAGAAATACAAACGTTTTATTGCAGTGATGCATTAATGCAGCTCTTTTATTTGCTGCAGTGAAAATAGCATCCACAAATTCTGCTGTGGCTTTATGAATACTATCTCCTCCTCTTTGCCTCTGCATTTTCTACCTCACATTGTAAATCCATGCTCCTCTGCTTCGATCCTCTCCTTCATTTCAGCGTTCACTATGTTGGTCCTTCTTGACCTTCGCCATCGTCATCACACTCACCTCTTTTACATCACATCAAGCCCCGGAGTGTGTGGATGTGTTTGCATGCTCAGTGTATCATTTCCCAAATGACTTGACCTCAGAAAATGATAAAACAGGCTTAGACAGAGAGAATGTAGGATTTGTATACAAGTGCATTAAAGATGTCATGATACTCATGAGACACCCCATCATTCTTGTTTCCCTCTTTCCTTTCCTCTTTGCCCTTCCCATGAACCAGAAGTAAGAAACATAGTATTTAAATATATTTTTCTTCATCCCATTTTGTCAGACTGGCAGGTAAACATGTTTGCCCTCCTTTTCTTCTGCCCCACACACAGTATGGATTGAACACAGAATCATAAATATAAAGAGCAGCCACTCCCATCACAGCACCCAAGAGAAATCACTTGCCGTTGCAATGCGTAGCCTCAGAGCCCCTGCCCTTTACCTTCAATCCTCCTCATCACAGGAGAGATCCTCAGAGACTGGGGGGGGGGGACAGCTGCGTGAAAGCCCCATGATCCAGCCCGAGAGACCCAGCTTGGCTCAGTCTATCCTGGCCTGATATGCATAAATGATCCCAAAGGCAGAGGCCACATTATGCAGGTTACATAAACCTATGTGTTGCTCAAGGGGTTCCCCCTATGCATCTCTGTATGACACCGGAGACGTGCAGACTTAATCATGTTTGGCTGAATGATTTCAATTTAGCTCAAATTGTGCCCACGTGAAAATTTGATTGGAGGCTCACAGGAGGCACGTCCTATTGTGATTTCATTGCTGCAAAAACATAGCACATACATTATGACATAGTGAAGACAAATGTGTATGCATGCATACACATAAATAAAAACGCATGAACAGTTCTGAAACATGCGGGCACACAAGCTCGTTTACATCGTTTATGCATCGATGCATGCTTGCACGCATGCGCACATATGGGTATTTGCATTTACAATATCTACTCCAGTATGGCCTACTAGAGGGTTAATTGTATTCTGACTGATGCTATGCAACAGCGCTATCTTCTGTCCTGACAGAAAACTGCAAGACTGCAGCAAATTGACTCAGTGTGAACAAGTGGTCCCCTTTTGTTCCTCTCTTCTCTCATCTATGTGATGGTAAGCGGCTGATTCATCTGGATCAATAATCCCTTTCATCTAATCCAATGAACATGTCAATAGCACTTGTGCATGTGCGCTTGTGTCTGCGTGCGTGTGAGCTTTTGAGCTGACTACACCCACATACACACCAAGGCTGTGAGCCGAAGGTTTGTCTTGCTTCATAGGAACAATATACCAGAAAAATGCCTCTCAGCCCACGTTTTCTCTCTTCCCTCTACTTTTCCACTCTGTTTTCCACTGCTCTCTCTTTATTCTTCACCTTGCCCTTAATTTTCTTGTGCTTCAGCCACACACACACATTCATAGTTAAATCTCTTGCTCATTTTCCTATATATTTTTGCTCAGCCTTATCGCAGCTTTATTTCTCTTCCCTCCCTCTCCTTTCCCACCTTCCTCTTTGTTTCTCGATCTCTGTCTGTCTCCTCATTCCTCCCCTGGCATCTCCCTCCGCCTCCCCTCAGCCTCTATCTGACGTCATAGCAACCGCAGTGTAAGATACAGGGCATGCTTGACACTGCCCATCATTCTATCAAAACTGATGAAGACAGCCAGACAGATGAAAAAAAAAAAAAGGCGAAAAAAAGGGGCTGAACCACACCCACGTCACTGTGACATGTAGGGTGAACACACTGTTGGGGCTATTTGGCCAGCAAGCTGTGGGCAAGGTCAGCTTTAGGCTGCAGCATTTTTAATGATGTGACTCACTCTGGCATGGTGCAGCAAACTGAGCATGCAAGCAATGCAAGAGAGAGAACAGAGGGGCGTCATGCTGATGTGTCACAGGGCAGAGGCAGAAGGAAAGAGATTGAGGGAAGGGTATGCAAGGCAAAAGAGATTTTAGGCAAAGGACATACTAACTTGTCACTATATGTCTTTGTGTCAGTGGCAAAAGAGGCAGAGTAAGGCTAAAGAAGGCTGCAGGAACTAAGGGAAGAACTGTTGCGTAAGTATAATAGGTTTAACACTTTAAAACCTTAGCCCAATGCCTTATAAAATCATTGGAAGAGGACAATGAGCATCTTTAGAAGGGATAACCCCAAAAATTTGCAAGAAATTAGGAAAAAGAACAAGATAATTACCTTTTAAAAAAAAGGTTAAGTTAATAAAAAAAAAGAAGAAATCACCAGAAAAAAATGCTTAAAAATTAAAATGACTCTGTTAAATAATTATAAATATCTAATTATGATCATTCTAAATATAGTTCTCTGGACATTTTTCCCTCAGCTAATTAATTGTAATTTACAAGACATTTTGTGGCTAATTGCCTTTTTTACCCCCATATGGTTTTGAGAAACAAGAAAAGTGATGTTGATCCAGGTTTCAAAGGGTTAAACAGAGTGAGAAAAGTGATTTGCATCATAAAGGATTATTGAATCCTCAGTAAGGAGCTCTGCAACATGTGTTTTCAGGTGCACGCACACTGACACACACACTCTCACTTGGGTTTTTTTTTTTTAAGAACAAATTAAAATGCACTCCGTCACTGTGCAAAATTTGCAGCTCCAGCATCAAAGTGCCAGCTCCTGTCACGCATGAATCATCTCATATGTCGGAGAATAGCTGATGACTTGGTTCTAATACCCATTTAGCCTGACGTCCACTAGCTAAGTGAGATAACACAGGGTGCTGTCCCCTCAGGTCAGTTTGGACTGCAGAAGCACACCAGACTTCAATTAAAATATCTTATCTTAGGTGTGTGTTTGAGGGTTGTGTGGAGGTGGAAGATGGAGGCTTGTGGGGGCTGCTACAAAGGGAGCATTCAATATGCTGTTAGGTTTTACTTCCAATGGTTGAGCTATATAATGAATGTGCCAGAGTGAAAAAGCTTTATTGCACTAGAGACATCTTGTGGAGTAATCATGTAAAATCATTATATTTTAACATCTTTCATCAGTGAAACCCTGAAATTAAGGTGAAATTCAAGGCTGGTCTTAAAATAATTAAAGAAGCGAAAGCTGGTCTTCATTATCTTGACTCAAGTGTCAATTATGTTACAATCTGCTATTCCAACTTCTGTCATTTATCCAAAACCAAAATATTTTCCTGTTTTATTTAGTTATTTAATATGGGAGTTGGATGTGCACAGACTAAGGGGTAAGGAAATAAAGAAAATTTATTAGAACTAGTATAGTCCTTATTATTATTTTTGTTATTGTTATTATCAATATTAATAATAATAATAATAATGATAATAATAAATTTGTTTGTATAGCACTTATGTATATATATATTAAAAACCTTTCCAGGAAATATTATTGATCATAATGGACTATTCGTTATTTATGAGGGGTGGGGCAAAACAGGAGCAGCATGTTTTGGTATTTTAATCACTGGAGAGGGACGTGCTTTTTTTTGCTTTTTTATTTAGAGTCTGCGCATTCAACTTTAAATGCTTGTATTTTTTATTTATCATAAATACCCTCTGGTGGGTTTGAGAGGCATGTTTTCTTTAAAATTGTCCAAAATCACACTGTACTGTTTATCATAGCCAGAATCTGTAAAAACCTGTGTGATGACAATGCATTTTTACTCAAGTACTATACTTAAGTACATTGTACATTACTTCAGTATTTTCTTTTCATGCCACATTATACTTCACTACATTTCAGAGGGAAGTATTGTACATTTTACTTCATTACATTTATCTGACAGCTTTACTTTTAAATATTAAGACTTTTGCATAAAAATAAGAAAAAAGTTGTTTTGTTATGAATTTAATCACTGATTTTATTATTATTAATAATAATAAAAATAATTTAATTGACAGTTAATACAACAGTGGCAATGATTAGCTGATCAATCAGTCAATTCACAGAAAATGAATCGCCAACAATTGCCAATTAAAACATTAAAAACATTTAAGCCTTTTCTATTTTTTCTAAAAATAACTGAGTTTTGGGGATTTTTTTTTTAAATTGATATTTTCTTCCTTTTTTCTAAGATTCCTCTGCAATGGGTAGGCTACTTTTACTTTTAATTATGTAAGTACATTTTTCTGATTATACTTACTGTTACTCACCTAACATTTTTTAATGCAGGACTTTTTCTTGTAACATAGTATTTTCACAGTGTGGTATCAGTACTTTTACATAAGTAAATGATCTGAATACGTGTTCCTCCTCTGGTGACAGGCTGGTGTTTTTGCAGGAGTGAATGAGCTCAGAGCAGAGGACGAGGAAGGAAACTAATGAATGAATGGAGCAAACAAACGTCGTGTGCCTACGTCATCTGTTCCTCCGCGGAAGGATATTTTCGGTGAGACGTGTAGTTCCGGGATGTGGAACTACTTGTCAGGATGGTCAGGGAAATCCTTAAAGGGTGTAAGGATACGTCGGAGCTACACGTCGCTAGCAGGTGCACAACGCAGTGAAATCACAAATACGAGACGTATGATGGCATAGCATAGCATATGGCGTTTTCCTCTTACCAACGACGGAAGACACGTCCGACATAAACCTTAACCGTTTGCTTTCAGTAGAATAATGTCACGGTAAGTTATGCTAACAGGCTGCTATCCACCGTTGTATGTAACTGTTAGCTTAAAGCGAAAGGTAGCATGTTTGGCTAACGTTAACAGCTGACAACTCAGTGAATACATTACGTTGGTCTCTGAGAAGGAGTTTTATCAATTCGTTGGCAGATCTCATGTTTGTACGGCACGTTTTTGTGCAGCAGGATTTTGAAATACGTGCAAATGTTGTCGGCCAAATGTGTTGCCATTGAAAAATGCTATTTAAAGTAGTGCTCATTTAAGAGTCTTTTGACTGCATTTGACGTCAGCTGGGGTTTGACGTAACGTCGATTCAGCTGTTTTTGTAGTTTTTGTAGTATGGTGACATAATGCATGCACACTTTGCATACAAGTATGTTGAATACTTTCATTGCACATTTTTCCCCCTTTTTTGCTATATGTATTTTTTATTTTTACCTTTTGCCAAATGTGGGTCGAATGAAAAACCGTGCAAAACGTAAGCTTTTCAGCATACAGATGTTACAGTAGACATTAAAACCATGTGTGCGTTACACTCTGACGTGTGCTATGTTCAATGTTAAACCACAAATACCAAATTCAGATGAGTTACTTGTTGCTTAATGAAATTAATGTCTTGTAATCATTAAAGCTGTGGTTTTGTAAGTTGGACAGCTCAGCAGTTAAGTAGATTAATTAGGATATGTGAGTTATTTCGCCTGCAGAATAGTTTTCCTTTTTTTATTTATATTGTTATATTTAACCTTTTTTTAACTTAAAAAAAAAAAAACCTTTTGGGATAAAAATATTTTCTTTTTTTTTAAGTTACAGACAGACAGCATAGAACAAAATGTAAAAAAATCAAAATATGCAACTCCAAAACAAGCAATATAAAACACAAAAAGAAGTTACAACAAGGGAAGACTAAAAAAATACATAAATGTATGCTATAGGTGAACCTTAAAAACAAGAAATATTAAAAGACCAGAAAAGAATATATCCTGATATTTGCAGATGGAGGATAAATTACAAATGTCCTGCAGCAGTGCTTTGCTCCTACCTCTGTGCTTCCTGGAAAGCAGAGGATTTGGAGTTGTTTTCCAATACCTTGTTATTTCCTTGCTCTTGAGGAAGCCACATTCCTGTTCACCATGGTAGCACATGCCTCTGTGTGTAACTGAGAGTGTGAAGTGATAGATGTGACGTGTGAATGACAGAGAGACAGACGGAAAGACACAGTCTGCCAAAGAGTACAAAGGACTGTCTATCATAATTCTGCAAAAGCGAACTTGGTGAGGCACGAGCCGCCGGTCCTGTAATACTGTGACATACATGGCCATGGAGGTGGGCGTATTCTCGAGAGGGGAACATGAGTCACCATTGTTGTGGTGACTGTGAGGAACAACTGGAGGAGGTGTTTGGGAAGGAAAGGGGGGTGTCAATGGGCTTAACAGAGCAATACAAAGTCAGTTATCACAGTAAATAAAAATGTACTCTTGTTATGTAAAAAAAAATAAATTTGCTGTGTGTGCATGCGCACGCACACACACACACACACACACACACACAGCAGGATGTTTCTCTTTGCTTTGCTTGGAGCAGGGTGTTAACCGGTGTGTGCAAACACTGGTGAGCCGCACCTCAACAATAGAAAAGATCTTGTATGCTGAGTAAGATCGAAAAACATCCTATTGTATATTCAGCTAAGTCACCTAAAATGATGGTTGGTTTCTTAATGTTGTTTCTGGGAGTATATTATGGTTGCCGTCTCTCCAGTATCTCTGCTTGTATTTGTTGGGTATGTTGTAAATGAATGAGCAGAACTGTTTTATCACAATGTTGGACTTTTGAGTCAATGTGATAATGCACCTCAGAAAATCCTGTCTTGTCATTTTTTAAATCCATTAACACTTTCCCAGTTGATTTTCTCAAAAAAATTACCGTATTTATGCAGCATATATATACATAGACCTTGATATGGGAGTTTATTCATATGCATATGTTTAAAATAATGCACACATTTGGATTTATAGTATATAAGTTTGGTTTTTTGGGGGGTTGTTTTTTTGTTGTTTTTTTTTACTAGAGCCCAACTGATACTGGACTTTTGAGGCTATACTAATAGTGGAATTTCATAGTGAGGATAATAATACATCAGATGGTTTTATTTTACAGAAACAGTTTTGCTTAGTAACCTGCAAATTCTTATTAAAAGTATGCCTCAGAATTTACTGAGACAGGTGATTTTACAATCTGCAGTATATTTTTAAAAGGGTAGTTTAAACTGATAAGAATGCAGGGTAGGCATATGCAGTATACACTTTTCCTTCTGCCTGAGCCTTTTCAGTCACCACTCAATACATAGACTGTATATTTAGGGTTTTTGGATTTATTGGATCATGTGTGATGGCTAAATAAAAACTCTGAAAATGCTGAGATTGAACCATATTGGTAAAATTAGACATGGAAAATAATATTTTTTTAAAAAACCAACATGTAATTCTAAAAAATGTTAAAAATAAATAAATAAATAAATAAATAATAAAATAGGAATGTGCTGTAGTTTATTTTCCTCTGTATGCCTTGATGTACCCGGTATGACTTGTCTGTGGTGTGTTTGCTATCGATTTTTGTTGGCCTCTGTTCTTTACATTAAAGTTGTTGTTGGGTGATTCTGTTTACGCTCGGTTAACCTCAACCACAGTAACAGCTGATACCCACAATCAGCTACTTGCCATTAGATTGTAAACAGTGTAGTTGTTTTCAATTTTAGGATTTGCCATAATTCTTTACAATAATTATTTTATATTATTGCCAAAAACAAGTCTTTGTTCACATTTTTATTTGATTTAAACGATTATTTGACCATTAAAAATAGCTGCTGATTATAGCAATGTTGATTAACTAATTGACTAATCAACTGATCATTTCAGGTCTAACTTTCACTTCCATCTGCAGCAGAATTTTGCAGTTAGGTTGTCGGTGTGCAACAGTTTGCAGGAGGGGCTCAGTCGTGTTGGTTTTCTTGGCAGGTGATTAAACTGTTTGTGTTCTTGTAAGGGAGTCGCTCCAAAATCCCAGTACTCCCCTGAGCTACGCACAGAGCTAGCCTGAAAGTACTTGGCCATCCTCCAAACCTCAAATTGATTTCTCATCTCTCTTAAGTCCTAAATCCCTCTTCAGATGCTGCAAGCCCGCTGCTGGAATGAATCATTTTGGCAGGGTGTTTGCATGCTGGTGAGCCTCTTTTGCAGGTTACGGTTGTTGTGCTGGTGTGTCTGTGTCTGTATGGTTGTGTGTGGTTTATCAGCACTCATATTTCAAATAGTGTCCCTTCAGGATACTCAATGTGACTGTGATAGCAGGATGTCAAGACCAAGGTAGCATCCAAATTTCCCTCCCCTTACTCTATGGCGAAAGTGACACTCTGGCTCTTGTGCAAATAATTGGAAGTGAATCCAATAATCGGGATTTGCGATTTTTCTGTGTGCCTAAAACATATTTGAACAGCAGCATATTTGTTGTGGGTATTTTGGATCTGCAGTCTTTGGCTCAGACTTTCAATTTTTATTTGGGTTCATATGCAGCACATGTTCATGAGGCTTCATTTTTATGAAATGGTGATTCAGTTGTATAACAGCCTGTTGGCCAGTAGGAGTGGGAATCACCAGAGGCCCCACAGTAAGATATTATTACAATATTTACTATCAGTACAATATCATTTTGATTCTAAAGGTTTTGTGATGTGCTGCGTATTGTGATAATATATAGTATGATTTATTACCTTTTTTTCAACTGCATATTATGTCACCAAAGGAAAACTGTAATGCTTGTTTTGTGAATGAAAAGAAAAATCCAGGGAAACTTTATTTTCCATTTAATTGTCATGTTAAAATGCTTTTTCTGTGGCATACCAGCTGAACTTTTGCAGACTGAAGAAAACTTTTCCAAAAAATAATGTACATTTAATCTTAAGTGATCCATTTCTAGACATTGTTCAAGTGTTCGCTGGCTGACTGCAATTGGGAAGATAATCTGTTTTATGTTTTGCATAACCACAACCAAATTTTCCGGGGCCCTGGCTGTACGGTAGCCAGCGCTTTATTGTCGCCAATCCAAGAGATGAATGTGATTGGCTCGGCAGTGCTGTAAATAGTCATTATTTCCTACTTTGTTAGATCTCTTCAGTATTTACCTATTTGCTGTTTTGATTAATTTCACTGTATTATTGTCTGAAATGAGTCATTGATATTGTGAAGAGACACTTTTCCATTGTGTTTATCTAACAAGAAAAGTTGTTTTCTAAAGGGTTTTTTTTTTTAACATGTGACAAAAACATAAGAATAGAGGCATGCTGTTGTATAGAGAGCCCTGCAAAAACACAAAAAATCTTCCTGCCTACATATGTTCATGATTATCTAATTATGAACTAGCCAGTAGAACAACACGCATACGTTGCCCACCTATATAGCCTTTGCAGGACAGGAGCTGTAAACTAAGCAAATTACCACAGTTGTGATATATAAGACCTTTCAAACAGAAAAAAGGGTGACATTCTCATAAAAACAAGAAAAAGAAAAAGTTGTTTACTACATGAAAAAGTATTCTCACAGAACGTCTGTCAATTTTGCCCCAGGACCTACATAGCATAAAAATAGGGCAGCAACACAGAGAGTTAAATAAAGTAATTAGCCTGTGGTTAGTACAGCAGTCATATGGCCACGAGGAAAGACACGAGAATTTCCTTCTTTCTCTCTCTGCATCTCGTCCTCTCTCACTTACTGTAATTGTGTTGGACCTCTGAGTCTCTTCCATTAGTAATGCTTGAAGAGGAAACATTGCCTCGTTACAGGATAGTTTGACTCATCAAGGTACTTGCACATATTTTGAAGAGCAGCAATGATGTTTACGGCAGAGGGGTAGGTTTAGAGAAGATGCACTGTAATAACTTGAAATAAATGATGAGTTTGAACCACTAACCTCTTTTTTTCCTGTGTTTGTCAATTTTACAGAGTGGGTACTATCTGCTGACCTCCTTTTTCCTGAGTGACTGCAGTGTTTGTGTATAGAAGCCATTCACTCTACTACCGACAAAATGTCAGGTGAAGATTTATATTATTTTTACGTAACAGATGTCAATTTTAGGAGGGTTTCTCAACCTTTTTTTCTGATTATCAAAAAGTCTCATTGATATCGCCACTACACTCTGACCTTGTTTGGCTGAAATACTACCGTATTCTTTACATCGGAAATATTATGATATCCCTTGTGGTAAAAACTCTCATATGATATGTGTAATGTTTTCTGTTTAAGTACCAGTTTTTCAAATTAATGAATCTCTCCGTTTTAGGTACCTACACTCCAGCCCCTGGTGGGCCGTTCTCTGCTCTCACCCCGAGCATGTGGCCCCAGGACATTCTGGCCAAGTGCCATCAAGTAAGGATGTGAATTTATGTGTTGTTTATGTGCAAACCTTAAGTGTTTGTGACATTAAATAGAGAGTGAGAAGTATTTTGGAAATAGAGCAGAAAACAGGATATGCTATGATGACTCATCTGCACGGAGTGACAGAATATTATGACAAAAATGCCTCAGGAGCCTTGTCTTCATGTGACACTGACGTTTGATCAGTTGTGTTAACTGGTGTTTAAGATGCTCAGCTGTGGCTGTTTTCAGCCACGTCTTTTACAGGTATATTTCCTGTACAAATGAAAAGCATGTTTTGTGTTTGTCTCTACAGAAGGAGTCCTCAGAACAGCCTGAACTCCAATACGATGAATTTGGCTTTAGAGTTGACACTGAAGGTAATGTGTTCACTCACATTTATAAGCTTTTTTTCTGCACTGGTAAAATTACCGAATGACATGAACGAGAATCATCATATTTTGAGTACAGTAGCTACATTATGTACACAGACTGAGTGCATGTGATCTCGGAGTTATGACCGCGAATGTTCTTTGTTGCCTGAGGCAAGAAAAATGTTTTGTACCTCTTCAAACATTACTTTTTTCTTCAGTTTGTTGGTTCAGAAGGCTGTTTTCTTTGTGCTTAAATAATCACAATTTGTTATTTGGGAGCAGTTTGTTTTCTGCTTATTGCTAATATAATTTGTGTTGGTTATTTTACTTAATAGTTAACATGCACATAACAGTCAACTGGAACACAGTGTGTGTGTCTCCCATTAAGCGAGTTCTATTTTTGGCTTTGTTATTTTACCACTTGTCTGTAGTACAGACACGTTACCCTTCACTCGACAACTTCCGCTTTTCTTCCATGTCCCTTTCATGCTTGGTTAGATTGGGAATATATTTATCATTTTCTAGCACATCAGTTGTAGTGTTGGAATTTAGTTTACTTGTGTTAATATTTTGTTTACAAAAAAGCCCATACAAACACGACTAATGCTGGTATATCACTGTCTTGTCAATCAGACGATGGGAAGCCCAGGTCCTGGCTGGGCACTGAAGGCTCACCACAGCGTGAAGACCCCCAGCAGCGATTACGCTGGCAAGCCCACCTGGAGTTCACCCACAACCACACGGTGGGCGACCTGACCTGGGAGCTCATCGATCCCGTCCTCCCACGCTCCGAGCGTCTGCGCTCCCTGGTGCTCGGTGGCATACCTCACAGCATGAGGCCACAGGTGAGCGGACTTGCTCAGCATGGGAGAACATTTTGTGCAGTTGATTAGAAGTGGTACACATTGGACTAAAATATGGCTCATGTTGGCCAGTTGATGTTTGATTTAGAACAAATAAGTGAAAAGTTAAATTTGTTGTCACAAGAATGCAACAGTTGCTTTTGAGTATTTACATTTATTAGTTGTCTCCAAAGTCAACAACCAGTGCTTTAAAGATGATTTGTTTGTCAGCTATGGATGCGTCTGGCTGGAGCGCTGCAGAAGAAAAGGACCTCTGAGATCTCCTACAGAGAAATCATTAAGAACAGTTCCAATGATGACACCAGCACGTCTAAACAGGTAAAATCTCTATCTTCTGTTTACATAACCAAACTCAGTCCCATCGCAGAGTCCAACTCGGGCTGTACCCAGATCAGAATTATGTCAGTCAACTTAGATCTGACCATTCAATAGAATATTAGACGATTCGCCAACGCTAGATGTAAAGCAAAAGCTGGAGACTGTTGTATTAACTTGCTGGGAGTCGTAAAATCAGCACTTTTAGGCAGAGGAAGGAAGAATATGTTATCTCGGAGCCCAAGGTGCAGAGTGTCTTCCTCATCTGCAGCTGCTCATAACAAAGCACAGCCTGAAAGTCAAGAGCGTTCACTTCACAGCAAAGTCTGGGGACCAAAATGTCCCTAGAAGCAAACTGCGCAGCACACTGACTAGCACAAAAAAAGGACAACTGTTCAACTTGAAGCAATCTCAGTCGACTAAGGGTCTCCGACTGATGATTCAAATTTCTGACTTTCAGGGGGCAGCCCTAATTCCAACCAAGCACAGTATTTCTTGAGAACATGTCTCAATAATTGATTTATTCATTAGTAACTGGACACAACTAGAATCTTTATTTACAAACTCTTGCATTTTGATACTATAAATTCTCTACAACCACGAAAACACATGAATGAATCAGCTGTTGATCTGCTGTAGACCTGTAGAGGGGAATGCATATTGTGCCACAGTGCAGTCAACATTTCCTGTGTTGCATTCACACCTATTGCGCAGTCAACTGCACAATAAGATTTTGTAAGAATGTAGATGCAAGCTGAGTTGTTCTGGAGTGTTATCACATGAAGGTAATACTGATGCATATCATTTTTAGTCATTTATTTCCTCATTAAGACACAGATAGATGAGAAGGTGGGGGCTTAATCAAGTTTAAGTCACAGTTAATTGAAATAAAACAGCTTCCAGATTAGGTCTTAGATTACAGGTGCACACTTTAACAAAGGTGAAGGTGAGGTCTTGTTTTTTCTCCACCTGTTTTCCAACCACTCCTGCTGTGTTTTGTAATCCGTTGTTAACCTCTGTCCCTCAGATAGAGAAGGACCTGTTACGGACCATGCCAACCAACGCGTGTTTCAGTAGTCTGACCAGTGTCGGAGTGCCGAGGCTGAGACGTGTGCTGAGAGGCCTGGCCTGGCTTTACCCAGACATTGGATACTGTCAGGGCACTGGCATGGTGAGAGCTCACACATCAGTACCTGATGTCACAACAAACAGCTACATTACGCCAGCCAGCTGATTTCAGTTACACAATTCGTTCTCTTGTCTTTCTTCTAACCGTTCTATCTTCACTGTCTCCCTTTCCCTTTCCCCACACTTATCTTGATCCCTGTAGGTGGTTTCCTGTCTGCTGCTCTTTCTTGAGGAGGAGGATGTGCTATGGATGATGTGTGCCCTGATCGAAGACCTCCTTCCTCCATCCTACTTCTCCTCCACTCTGCTGGGCGTCCAAACGGACCAGAGGGTTCTCCGCCAGCTCATTGTTCAGTTCCTGCCAGCTCTCGACCGTCTCCTGCAGGAGCATGACATAGGTACAGATGGGTATTATTTGGAGAAATGGAGAGAGAAAATGTGTGTGGGCTCAGAGAGGCAACATGGGCATTCAACAAAAACCTCCCTCTGCTGTGAATTTATAAAAACAATTATCGGCTTCTTATGCCTCCAGAGTTGTCGCTGATCACACTGCATTGGTTCCTGACATCATTTGCCAGTGTGGTGGATATCCGTCTGCTCCTGAGGATCTGGGACCTGCTCTTCTACCAGGGCTCACTGGTGCTCTTCCAGGTCACACTGGGCATGCTCAAGATCAAGGTATTTGCACTTCACCACTGAATTCATGAGTCTTGACTCTCTTGTAAAGTTAATTTTGTGTTGAGTTGCTGTAGAGCTATTATATCTATTCAAAGAAGAGCTCTACTTGGGCCCAAAAACATCAGGGCATGGCAGTTTTGGGCCTGAGCCCAATTAAAAACCTAAATTTGTACTAAAAAAATGGGCCGATATTATATTACATTTTATATATTATAAAAGGAACATTTATTTATATTAAAACATGTATTATCTTTCATATCTTGTTTCAATTTGTTAAAATCTCCTGCCAAAGTTCATAATTTTTTCATTTCAAAATATTAAATAAATAATCAGATTCAGGCAGAGAATCAGAGCTCGAATCCAAAGGGCTGCTACAGCAATTGATGCCAACAGAAATTATACACCACTGTAGTCACAAACCATCCCATGCCACCCACTACTTCTTCTTCTGTTGACAAGAACTTTATATGTTGAGTATTAACCCTTGTGAAATTCACTCCCCGACCCCAGGAGGAGGAGCTCGTGTCATCAGAGAACTCTGCGTCGATTTTTAATACTCTCTCGGACTTGCCAAGCCAGCTGAGAGATGGGCCTGCAGTTCTAGGGGAGGCTATGAGGCTGGCAGGGACACTGTCCCAGGAAACACTGGAAGCCCACCGGCACAAGCACCTAGCCTACATCCTGAATGAGCAGGCGCAGCTCAACAATGGAAACAACACAACACTCAACACCAATCTCAACAAGGTCAGTCAGTGTAGTCTCTGAAAAGTTAGTGTGCTGAAATATCGATTATTTTTGTCAGACTAATCGAGTAATGTCAATTTTGTGTTTTGGACAGATTAGGTCTATGTGTCCACTCTTCCTTCATTTATTGTGTGTGTGTGTGTGTGTGTGTGTGTGTGTGTGTTCTCAGGTGGTGAGGAGACAGTCCCTTCGCAGAAAGTCCACCCTGAGCTCCCTGCTGTTTGGGGAAGATGAGGCAGAGGCCTTAAAATCCAAGAACATTAAGCAGACAGAGCTGGTGGCAGCTTTGCGAGAGGCCATAGCTCGCACAGCAGAGCATTTTCACTGCCTGGACCCACGTCACTCCAGCACTGTGAGTTCACACTCACAGGAAAAGTGTAGCTCATGTTGTATAGTTTGTGGACTGTGAATCAACCTTCCTTAATTTGCTGGCTTTTCAGACTAAATGCTTTACTAAATTTTAATCTTGTAATACCATCATATTTTAGCCGTCAGTATAGATATTTCTTTCCATTTTATCTATGTTGACTTTATTTTTACTCTCTAGGACCTGACTCCTGATTACTCCATGGAGAGCCACCAGCGAGATCATGAAAACTTTCTTGTGGTGTCTCGCAACCGACGGAGACGGGCAAAGGCATTACTGGACTTTGAGCGACACGATGATGATGAACTGGGCTTCAGGAAAAATGACATCATCACCGTAAGTCATAACTTAGACATAGACACATTAAAAAAACAGTTTCTTGTTTCTGACCACACACATTCACTGTGCGTACCCCCTCACCTCCAAGTCTCATCTCCAAGTCAAATCTCTTTCAGATCGTCTCACAGAAAGATGAACACTGTTGGGTTGGAGAGCTCAATGGCCTTAGAGGTTTATTTTTTTCTTATTTACACCCATTGTTGTAATCTCCATAACTTATTACTGTCATTCTGTGTCTGTCATAACTCATTTGACACACATTCTTTGTGCTTCTATGTAACAGGTTGGTTTCCAGCGAAGTTTGTGGAGATTCTTGATGAAAGAAGCAAAGAGGTATTAAAGCAGCTAATTATCCCGTTAGTAAGGAAAAAGTGTCTATGCTGACCTTGATTTTCGCAGACGCTCCTCAAAATGTGTAATCCATGTGATATTTGTCAGTTTTATCTTTCCATTCCCCTTTCAGTAAACTGATTATTAATTCATAGTGTCCTCAACAGTGTTATGCGTTTGTGTCTGTCCCCAGTACTCATTAGCAGGTGATGACTCTGTGACAGAGGCAGTGACAGACCTGGCCAGGGGCACACTGTGTCCGGCCCTAAAGGCCATCTTTCAGCACGGTCTCAAGAAGCCATCTATACTGGGAGGGCCTTGTCATCCGTGGTTATTCATAGAGGAGGTAAGAGAGCTGTTTTTAAATGGCACCTTATTGCACAAAGATGTGTCAAATTCACCCCTAGGACTCCATCAATCTTTATCTCCTTGTTTTCTTTCAGGCGGCCAGTAGAGAGGTAGAGAGGGACTTCAACTCTGTCTACTCCAGACTGGTGCTGTGTAAAACCTACAGGTAATTATGTTTTTTGGTTTGTTTTTTGTGATTATATTCACATCTGAGTGTTTTGAGGACTGGATCATCCAAAGGTCCTGGATGCATTTTCATTTGCAAGAAGGTGTTAAGAGGTTTGGATAGTAACACATCTGGTTCAAAAAACAAACATGGGATCAGAAGCAAATGAGATGTCGACTGTCAACAAGAACTGAAATGTGTTTTGGCAGTGGAATGAGGAATCCACTTTTAATGTGTCCGCCTGCAGCATTATAAAGTAAAAAATTGTCCTCCTCTGATATTTACCAGGTTAGATGAGGATGGAAAAGTACTAACACCTGAGGAGCTGCTGTACAGAGTAAGTAGGCACTCATTTGTGTTTTGGTTTTTTTTTTAAAGAAAAAAATTGTATGTTTTTATGTGGCTTAACCTGCAGTAAGAGGATAAGCAGTCAAATGTTTATCCTAGCTTTCAACAATACAAGTAGTGTTTGTGTGGTGAGTCCTCCTCTGTGTCTATAAATGTTAGCAGGAAGTGCATGAGTGCCCTCTGTCTGATTTTCCCAGGCAGTGCAGTCAGTCAACATGAGCCACGACACCGCACATGCTCAGATGGATGTCAAGTTTAGGTCTCTTGTCTGTGTCGGCCTGAAGTGAGTTTTCACACACACACACACACACACACACACACACACACACACACACACACACACACACACACACCCTTAAAAATATACTAATTCACAAATTCTGAGTCAACACGCACACCATCAGGCTGTTTGGTTGTTAACTCTGTGTCTACCCCACCAGTGAGCAGGTGCTGCACCTGTGGTTGGAGGTGTTGTGTTCCAGCATGGCTGCTGTCGAAAAATGGTATCATCCGTGGTCTTTCCTTCGCAGTCCTGGATGGGTACAAATCAAGTGTGAGCTCAGGTGAGAAAAACTTCAAACTACAGTCTGTTTACATTCAGTTTCAGATTGAGATAACACTAAGATCTCAGAGTGTTTCAAAGTGGTTGACCGTTGAAACATTGAGCAAACAAACCAGGAACTGCCATAAAGAACGAGCTACCGACAAACTTGGTACTGAATTCTTGTAGTTGGCTGTCAACATTGGGTGCACTGTTTCTCAACTATTTTACCAAACATAATCCAGTAGTTGAAAATATCAGTAAATGTCTAAAAAGTGGTGCTTGAAACCAAAATTAAAGAAAAGGAATGTGTGTATCAGTATGGCTAGATAATGTGACTAGGACTTGGAGAAGTATACTGGATACTTGAATGAGTTCTTAAAGTGATTTTTTTTTTTTTTTTTTTAATCTTGCACCTTGATCCCAGAAAAACACTCTCTGGATTTGCCATGAGATATATTGTAAATGATAAAAGGCTTTATTTAATTTTGATTTGACCAATAAATAATGCCCGCTCAACTGTTGTTGTCTCTGCAGGGTCCTATCAAAGTTTGCCTTCAGCCTCTCCCAAGATTGTGAGCTACCTGACAAGAAAGAGGTGAGTAGAGGAAATTACACAGCGTCCCCATGTGGAGCAGACGTCAGCACGTCTTACCTTTAAAAAATTTTATGGCTTTATGCTGTTTCAGAAATCCGCTATTCTGAAAGCAGAAGTTATGGATGTGCTGGTTCAGCATCACCTCTTTAGTTGGGACCTCTAGGTAACATGTCACATATGAGACTGTAGGTGCTTCAGTATAGTCAGTAGTTGGTAGCTTACTAATCTGCTGTGCTGCCCTACCACACAAATCAACTCATTCTAGTCACCAAAATGTATCTACCTTGTTATTTGATCTAAATAAAGTGTAAGGTAAGATTTAAACAGTTTGTCATGGCATCACCTTGCTGAAGTTGCCCGTGCCCACTCAGTAGTTTTCACTGCTCTGGAGTCTCAATCTAAAATGATTGATCTTTATTTATCATTTCAAACTGTAGCTCACCTCCGGACAGATCTCAGTCACCGATGTCAGCAGGCTCAAAGTGCATTCTTTAAAACTGCTGTTTGATGTTTTGTCACAACTTTTAATATAACTCAACTGCCAACTTTGGTGCATGTTGATTTTATCTTTCGGTTGAAAGCTATGTTGATTTTATGTTTCAATAAAAAAGCTTTCCACATTTTAGGGCAACCCAGTAGCTCACCTGGTAGAACCGGCGTGTTTGCTGTGTGTCATCCCCTGTCTCTCTCCCCTTTCATACTTAACTTGTCCTACTATATAAGGCAAAAGCCAAAAAAAAATAATCTTTAATAAAAAGCTTTCCACATTTTCTTTTCTTTTTCTTTTCCAGGAAAAGGAGCAGAGGCCACTAAAGGAGGGAGTGCAGGACATGTTGGTGAAACATCACCTCTTCAGCTGGGACATTGATGGCTAGACACACAGCAAAACACGGCTGAATCCTCCCCTGTCCCGTATCTGTGTATATTTAATGTCTCTTTACCTGTTTCTTACAGACTGTCGATTATAAATTAGACATCGTTGTCTGCTACAGCGAGTGAGTACTTCACAGACTCTCTGTCACGTCACATTTCAACATTTGACAAAAGTCGACCAGTTTGTATGTGCTGAAGCATGTGTGCATTAAGGTGCATACTTAATGTTAATTGGTCCAGTGTAGGAGGTTGCACTACATGGTGAAAACTAAATACACCCTAGTATAAAACAGTGTAGTACAGAATAATCTGTACCCATGGGAATGGAGCACTCAGTGTGTCCTAACAGTAAGTATTTATTAAATACTTACTGCACTGGCCGTTTAGCTTTTTATAGCTAAGTGAGTGCGTGTTTTTGTGCAAGAGTGAGACGTACAGTCCATTCTCTTCCATCATCTGTGTGTGTCTGTAAAACAACAACAAACACTGGGTCTTTTAACGCGGACTGAAATGCCACATTACCCTGTAGATTCCCAAATATGAAGACCAAAACAAACATTCCTAAACATGGAGCTGTAAAGTTAGAAATTATTTTTGGAGAGGAATGCCACTTACCTCAATATCATGAATTCCACAAAATATTTCATCAAAAACTGATGTTGCACATGCCAAGTAAAGCCTTTTCAATTTGTTATACAAGACTTAAGGCTATGTGTGCTACCTTAACAGTGGTAGTGAACAGTCTGCGCTTGTATGACATAATGTAAATGAAGCAGATAAATACTTTTGTGTTACAATCTATAGTAAATATATGTTACATATTTGTAATGTTTTGTATATAATCACATCTTTTGCTTGTGACTAAATGTGCCCTGGCAAGTTGAAGCCATTCAGCATAGGACTTAGTTCTGACTTAAAGCTGCACGAGCAGAGAAAACAGGAAATTGTCTGTTTATTTATTCAAACTGTTGGCCATTCTTGATAATGGTAGACTGCAAGGGATGATTTGAGAAGGTTGATATGCTAATTTAAATTGTGAAACATTTTCCCGCGCATTACAAAATATATACCTTTTTTTATATATAGTTTTTGGATACTTCGCTGAAAACAAAGATTCTGTTGTATTGGTTATTTATCCAAGCTAATACGATCTTGCAGGTGTTACACTTGAAATTGTCCTGTAATTTCAGATGAGAATGAATCTTTTTGGACTTACATTGTTAACTGTAACTTCCCCATGTGCAGTGAATGCAATCAACCTGGTTTACATGATTGTAGATATTGTTGCCTGTGTAAATCATATTGTATCCAGTGTCACAAAAATTACAATCAAAATACACAAGAATATTGTGCTATCTACTCTCCATCCAGCCAATAGTTGCCCCTCTCTATCTGTAACGTGGAACTGATGAGATTACACAACACTCCTAAGCTTGAATGAGTTAAAGAATATTGGAGAAAAAGAACACTATAAACATCTCCCAAATCCATCAGTTTTCCTGCCCCGTCTTAACAAATGAAATGCATAGTATTAAGAATACTTCACCCACAAATTGACAATTTTATTTCTGTGAAGTGGAATTTGCAGTGAAACCTTTTGGAGTTTTTTTTCTTGCGTGCCTTTACTATGAACAGAGAATCCAAAAAAGGCTAAAATTGTCCATGAATTGATGTAAAAGGAAATTGTCTTTATTAGCAACAAAACTAAATCAAAACATCCATTTACAGACTCTCACACAACTGGTGCAGTATAATCCAGTATCATTTATCCAGTCGTATCCTCAGTAATTTCTGAATACATGCATTTTTGCAAAAACTTTAGATTTAAAACACATCTGTACAAACATTACTACACTACTTTCTGTGCATGAGACTGTTTGTACACATGGGGTTAGATTTGTAATGTTTCAGCAAAAATGCACAAATGCATTTGTGAAGGACAAATGAAAAGTGTGAAACTTTGTGAACACGTTTTGATATAGTTTTGGTGTGTCCCTGTTTACGTCAATTCTAGAAGGAGTCTTTTTTGGATTCTCCTCATACTGTGGAGACATGCGAACAAAACAGTTCTCTTTACAAATTCAAGGCAACATTCTGTAAATAATTAATAGACAGACAGTCATTTTGCGGGTGAAGTATTTCTTTAAGATGTTTAATATGTAATTTAAGAAAAATGCACATATAGAAAAAGACACACGGTTGAAAAGTTCAGTAAAGCCTGTTTATTAATGGTCAGTTTTTCAGCGGCAAAGTGTGTTTTAAATGTCACAACATGTCAACAGCAACAGGCCATAACGCATGGGGTACTAGAGTTACAAGTAGCACTGCAAGTACTGCATGTCTTATAATCATGAGCAACTATTGGAGTGACAAGATTATGTGCTGTATTTGTTTGTACTAACACTATTTGTCTAAGGTTTATAACATGGCAGTGGAAGCATGATAGATACTACTGATTCTAAGAGTGCAGGTGAGAGTAGGTTGAACAATCTAAGAACATCCAAGAGTAAACCTTGTGCATGTATGCCAAATAAATAACTGACAATTATTAAAAAAAAAAGAAAACGCAAAAGCTTATATTTGCAATATATGTAGAGTTTGAGATCACAATGTGCCTTCTGCTACATTCATTTATGATTTGCATACATTTTGTACAACGGCGTCAGTCCAATCAGAGCACAACTAACAGCTAATTTACATAACGCAGTATAAATAGTACATGAACTGTTTTTCATTGCAAATACACAGGGAATGCATGGGGGAGTTTCACGTATAGCTGCTCATATTGGTACCAGACCCTTGTTTTCGGTTTCACCTCCCTCCCTGCCACTGACATTGAGCCAGAATTGTAGATTATATAGACACATAAAATATGGATTCAATTAAATAAATCATCCTGAGTGAGGCTAACCTCAAAAACAACACTGATTTCCATCACCCAAACCATTCAAAATAGTAAAGGCAGCTGACGTTAAAATGCATCAAGGGTGTATGCCGTTTGGTTTGGGACACCCTTTGTGTTCCCTTTAAAAATAAAAACCATAGGACCTCGTGTAGAAAGGCAAGGAGTAATAAGACTGAGGAGAGTGTCCTGCTCCAAATATCCTTCATGGTTTGTGGAATGAAGACACTTGGTGGAGTGATAGCAGAGAGGGAGGTTTACAAGGGGCAGGAGGGCAGTTCAGCAGCCTCCGACTCCTGATGAGGAGGGAGCTGCTGTGGAGTTGGTGTTGCTGTTCTGGCCTTTTGCTTTGTGCCTCTGGCCACCCCTTCTCCGTCCTCCTCCAGACTTTGGCTGCGAGGGAGAGATAAAAGAAAACACTTGATAAGGCGCCTCCACGACCAGAATGCATTATTTACTCAAAATTTATCAAGATCGCCAGGCTATGAACTCAACTGTCTCCCCTTTTTAGGCTCTCCATTGTTCTTGGTTTTTTTGAACTGACCCATTTTACCTTGTTCTCTTTGTTGCCCTCCTTTATCTGAAGGTCTTCCTCTCCCTCTCCCTTAAGAGGCCAGCCAGGCAAGCAAAAGGAGGGGGGAAGAGAGTGTGAAGGAGTGATGTGGCATGACAAAAGTTTAGGATGAAATGAGATAAAATCAAAGCAGGATGTATTGAGTGGTGGATAAGAAAAAGCAGAAAGGAAAAGGGAGGAGGACACAGAGCAGTTTACAAGTTAGAAAAGAGCAGCAAGCATTTTTCTAGAAATTATTTTGATTGGAAGGTCAGCTCAGTGCACAAGAAGAGAAACAGAAGTGAGAAAAGTAAGCTTAAGTCAAGAGAGCATGAGATCATAACAAACTTGTTTAATTAGGTAAAATTATGTGTTTAGCCATGGAGCTCTACGGTTATTTTTTGCTAGCACTCTGCAAGTATGTTCTTTTAAATTAGGGTTTTGTTATTAATGTGCTAACTAGCATCTTGAATCTGGCCTGTCAGTCCTCCAGTTTCCCATTTTAAATGACTCATACAGATTGCCGCCCTCTGGTATGGAGAGGTTATCGTGGTGCTGCAATGTGTTCAGGTGAAACTTTTTGGCTGAGACAGGCAATGTTAGGTGACACAACAGTCAGCCTTTGTCACCAGTAGTTTCTTCAGTGAGGTGGCCTGAGTACATTTAAATTAGACTTTTATTGTGAAAGGTAAAAGTGGAAGGGGTGGAGCTGCAATGCCCTGCCGTTGACATTTTGTACATTAGAAAGTGTTTTGCTGTCTTCAGATTACAGAGCGTCCATGTTTTTATTTATTATCTGGGTAAGTATAGGCAAAACTTGTAATAAACAGCTGATCAGTCGTGTAAGTTCAGTGTTTGCTACAAAAACTATTCAACAAAGGCGTCCCATAACCCATTTATCACATTAACTCTTTTTCCACAAAAGCAAAAATCACCTCAATGAGTGTAAAAACCCTTTGTGTCCAATTAAGAACATTTTGTCACATTTTGCTGTTTCCATACAACTCTTTTAATGCAATACTTGAAAATGCAAAAATAAAAGTCTATGGAAACATGACCAGTGACAGGACAGAGAGGAAATCAAAGGAAGATCATTGACACACTAAATAGAATTTCGTAAAACATGGTTTGTTGACTTGTCTCACCGGCTGTGTTGTGTTGGGGCCTGCTGACTGTGCTATCGTTGCTGCGTCATCACCGGCTGCTGTGGTGCTGTCCTCTTTTCGCAGTGGTGCCTTCTTTGTAGACTGCATTTTGATTTGTGGAGGTTTGGAATTTGATGGCATATTATTGGTGGATTGCAACAGCTGAAAATAACATAAGTCAAATGTTTAAATTTCAACAGGATTAAAAAAAACTGGCTACTAATGATTAAAATAGCTCATTAGGACAGCAAATTCTAGAGATCTAAGCCTGATATGTATTGCCAAGCCTGTTATTTAAATCCTGTATTGCAATTATTTTTCCGTCTACAAACTTTCTTCTCTTACATGAGTAAACATTGTTTTTCTGTCTTTTTCGTTCTCTTAAATTCCTTCTGAAAATATCAAGGTTAAGAAGTCAGTGCAATTTGAGATCTTATGGAACATGATGAATTATTGTGGGAAAGCGCTATTTTCTGCCCTAACCTGTGTGAATTGTTATTCCATTTCATAATCAGGGATTTAGATTTTGGCACAGGTAATATCTTTGAACTCTTTTTGGTCAGTACTGTGTCCCAATCACTCATCATGTTAGTCACATCCCTGTGTAAAAATATGTCCTTGATCTTCCAGAAGGCTGCGTTACCTTAGTGATGGTGCCCACGGCCTTGGTGCGTCCCTCCCTGAACACCAGCCTCTGGTCGCAGTGCAGGTACTCCGGGGTTTTGATGAAGCGAAAGTGGACCGAAGCCTTGTCCCCTGTCCGTAAGCAGTCTCTGTTCATAGACAAGATGGTGGCTGTCTGCCTTATGCTGCCACAGTGGACTGAGTGGTGAGTGAGGACAGAGAGGTGATTGGATAGAGATAACAAAAAAAAGAGAAACAAGGGAAAAATTAGTTTATGTGTATTTCAAAGGCAACAGTGAGTCACTGAAGTACGCAGATGTAGTGTGGGAGCATTATTTGTCTGTGGTCACTGTGTCCCACTCTTTCAGAAAACAAGTATTAAATGTTATTTGAAAAGTTGGCTACAAATCTTCACTCAAACTGCTGCAGAAACCCAAAGAGCATTCATGTTTGTTCCAACTCCTTAAAACCTTTGAGTCACTGTTACCCACCCATGGCCTGGTATCTGGGGGATATCGTAGTGGGATGATGCAGCACCAGGATCTCAGCCTCAAACTCCCAAGTGGCCTGTGGGCACAACCTTGGGGAAACCATCACCATGCCTTTCCTGATGGATGATCGCTTGATCTGTTCAAAGAATAGTTGTGTGATAGGAGAGGCAAAGAAGACCGAGGAAAAAAAGAAATGTTCATTTTTCAACATTGTTGTACCATCATTTCTCTAGATCATTTCTCAGCGTGAGATTTATTAGATCAGTGGAGTGAAATAAGAAACGAGGGAAATAACCAAACGTGATCATACTGACTGATACAGAACCTTCCTCAAAAACATATTGTACATAGTTTGAGCCAGCTGTCAGTTAACCCTTTAACACCTGGATAATAAATAAATAAAAAGTGACAAGAGAAAGTAATTCCTTTTTTTTCTTATTTTCAGATATTTTTTTTACTAATTTCTTGCAAGTGTTTGGGCCGTTTCTTGTTACGTTGCTAATCACTTTCTTCCCATGTATTTGACAGAAATCAAGCCAGTTTGCTCAGGTTTCAAAGGTTAATTGATTACCAAAAAAATGCAGTATCTATCTTTGCCCCTTGATCCTGCTGTGGGAGATTTTCCCTTCCTACCTTTTTGAGCGCAAATGAGGCAGTCTGGCCACCTCTGACCTCCTTCACAGGCATTCTCTTGCGGTGGATTGATTTGACGGCAATGGGGATAAAGCTGCCTAAGGGGTCCGGCCCAAGCAGCATTGTATCATTTAGACGTATGAGTCCACGTAAAGTAGTTCCTGATACTACTGTCCCCACTCCCTGAGACGGAAAAAGAACACAACCAGTGGTTTAGATAGCACTTAGGTGCTGTTCTGTATGTATAAGGTTTGTACCTGTAACGTGTTATTTCTCACATAAATAATTCACAGTAAAATGCATTTAGTGATTCGTCACTGTACCGGCACAGAATAGGTGTCGTCTATCTGGAACTCGGCGGGCTGGTCGTCTCTGTACGAGGTCCTGGAGGAGAGCAGGTTGAGAAACATCTTGAGCAGGTCCATGTTCTCTCCAGTCACATTGGAGATCTGAAAGATGGGACACATCCTGGAGGGGATACCACACACACAGGTAAGAAAAGGAGCATTTTCTCTCTCACTCTGAATCTGGCTGAGACAGACTCAGTACCTCTCTGAACTGAAGTTTGAAGCCGTGACTATGACGTCGTCCTTGTTCTGTACCAGGACAGGGATCTTCCTACAGCCGGGGGACTTCAGTAACCTCTGGAGCAGCTTTAATGTCTCTGTTAGAAGCAAAGCAAGACCACAAAAATATTGACACATACTTTGCTCCTCCAATTGTGAGGGCCCTGACACACCAAGGCAATAGTCGGCCATCAGTCAGAGTCTGTTTCAATCTGTCGCTCTAGTTTTTGGCAATGGTCGACCCCTGATGACCTTTGTTGGCTTTTTTCAGCATGTTGAATCACAAAATCCTTCTGATTAGCAGTTCAGCTCAGTATTTGAGAAAAACAGGAGCAGGGAAAGACACAGGTGATGTGAAGCAATGCAACAGTCAACCTTTGTTGCCACTTGTTCTTTGATGTTGGTTTGGTGTGTCTGGGCTTCTAAATTGTATTTTCAGATGTAAGACAGAAAATTAGTAGAGAGACCCTAGCAGACTGACCTTGCAGGATGTTGGATGGACACATGTCTATCTTGGTAACCACTACAAACACAGGCACATTCAGGGCTAAGGCCAGGCCCAGGTGCTCTTTGGTCATCCCTACGATACCTGCATTACTGCCCACCTGTCGAGACAGAGAGAGAAGAAATATGTGGTGTATTTTTATATATTGTAATATCAGAGACATGGGGAAAAAATAATTTATTTCGCATTGTGGACACTTTAGGACTCTTCTGACCATGAGCATGCAGAAGTCAGGCAGGTGTCCAGTCATCCCAAACACAGTGGTCTTGAGGTATTTCTCATGTCCAGCCAGGTCTATGAAGGTGATGACCTTGGAGGACTTCTCACAGATTTTGGTCCAGTCCAGGCTTCCTCCATGACTGTCTGGTTTGTTCACCACCTAGAGGCAAACAGACAGGGACTGAGTTATATCCACATCACCCATACAGTCTCTAACTCCATGTGCTGCTTAACAATAAGGTCAACAGGCAAGCTGCAGTTTCCAAAAGCTCCAAATGTACTTATGGTGCTATCACATGCTACATTTGCTGGTGTAAAGGGATCACCCTTTATCTACGTCTCTTTTTTTCTGGATGCCCCTCTGCACACCCATGACCTTTGCTCCATAACCTCTTATACAGGTAAACCTACCTCGCTTCTGTAGTTTTTGTCAACATATTAATCAGAATGTTTGTGGCACAAATTTAATCATAAACTATAATTATAATTAGGGATGTCCTGATCAAGTTTCTTGCCCCCGATCCCGATTCTTCAGGGTGTAGTCACTACAGGGTGTAGCAGCTTAAGCTGAACATGGAGAAAATCAGTAGCAGCATTTCAATGAAACCTGAATATCTGCCACAAATCGTGCTTTTTGTTTATGACATCTGTGTGACAGAGGACGTAAACAAATGATCCAGCAGGCCTCGTGCTGATCACCAACTCAATCAGTTAAAAACGGCTTTGATCGGCCCCGATACCGTTCCTTTCGATCAGGACATCCCTAATTCTACTGCTGTAACACCTTTTCTTTCCAGGGTTCCCACGCCTTATTAAACATCAAATTCAAGGACTTTTGAATGACTTTTCCGGCCCAATTCCATTTAAGGACCCAGCACTAATCAAGATTAATTATTGTCATAACACTGAGAACTTTTATGAGAACTAGACTTTTTTTTCTACCTCAAATTCACAGACTTTTAGGAGAACCCTGTCTTTAAGAAGCATCTCTGCTCTGCCTCCTCTCTACCCCTCACCTGTCCCTCCTGGTCAAACCCCAGGATATCGTTGCCCACACTGCTGGTCCTGCCACTCTCCATCTCGTGTTTGTGTCTGAAGAGCTTTTGGCGGGCAAAGCCCCTGCCATTGTCCAGCTCTCCGTGCGTTAACACTCCCAGCAGAGTACTCTTACCAGCATCCACGTTACCCACGACTGCAACCCTGGAGGGACAGATGATTATAAAACATCAACAAACCTGTAAAAGGTAGGCAGAACTATCATCATAGTCGTAGGAACTCTGAGTGTAATCTATTACTGTCTTGTAACCGTGACATTTTTATTCTGATCTTTGACCACTCACCTGACCTCCAGGAAGTCCAGCTCGCCAACACGTCGGCGTATCAGATAGTCGCGTACCAAACCGGCAGCCTCATTGCGCTCCCGCAGCGTAATAAGGTCAGCATCCACTTGCTCACACATGGAGCGCACCGTGGCTACTGAGGCCTCCATGTCCTTCTCATCCAGACCCCAGTCACCACCATCTACAGCCGAGGAGAGGAGGAGGAAGATCAAGAGGTAAGAACACATGCTACCAAGAAGACCTTCTGATTTTTCCAGGTTTAATCACTGGCTTCGTCACAAATTGACTGAAAAATGGGGGAAAAGGTGTTTTTGTTTTTCTCACCTGAGCCCATCCCAACCACATAGATGGTCTCGCCACATCCCTCCTCCATCCTGTCCCGCAGCTGGCGAAGTAACGAGTCATACTGCTCTCCATTGGGACTAACAAGTGCCAGCTATGGGTTATGTGTATGCAGGGGAAAGAAAACAAAGAGAAATTGTATATTATAGTTATGATCCTGGCTGTACGGTTGTTCTACGATAAATATATAATCAAAGCAAATCTTTTATCCAATGAGCTAAAATGAGATCAGTGACAGTCATTAACTGTTCAGAAGTTGGTAGCAGTTGCCCAAGGTGTGGTTGCTTTTGTGGTAGACAGTGACTGGACTTCAAAGTAAGCAACGCTTCAGTACATTTTTCCTCAGTTCAGACAATGCTTATATTAAAAATGTAAACCACAGTAGAAGGTGAAGCTTGAGGGAATGGCAAGTTTAAAAGCTGCTCATACACAAACGCAGCTGTCTTTTCCCATGACACCTCCCAAGGTTACACGTGCACCAGCACTATTGACTGACAAAGATTAACTCAACTAAAATACAACCATCTGCATTGCTCACACCACTTTATCTAGTAAAGCTGTGAGGGCGTTTTAAGCTAGGTTTACATTGCATTATTTATATCATTTATACTTTATTTAGCCAGAAAAAAAATCCCATTGAGATACATGATCAGGTAGTTCTAGTCACGTCAGCAGCACAATCATCACCATAGACTGTAAAGCAGCAACTTGTTTCCTTCAGGGCAGTTTTTAAAAGGCCTTTCAAAGCATTCAATGAAGTAAGTACCTTTTGGAGCTCATTCCACATGCAAGGTGCACAATAAGAGAAAATGATTTTACCAAGCTCTGAGTGCACCCTGGGGACGTTTAAAAGAATCTGTTTCAGTGCAGTAGTTGCTGGTATGAACGAATAAAAGGCGGGAGATCTAAGCAGGTATATAACTTATTAATGCCTTTGCAATAAATAGCAACTTGTGCATTCCCCTCCTCTGGTACAGAGAGGTGTGAATCTGCGTTTGTAGTAAAAGGTGATGCAGCATGAAGTGCAAAGTCCAGTTTTTTTAAGTAGGGATGTGGCTGCATGCATGCAAATCACATCACAGTCGAATACAGACAGAAATGAGCACTGCACAATTTCGTCTCTGGCCACCAATAGAAAGCATTGAAAAATGGTCTTGGCCTCAGGTTTTTCAATAGATTTTCATTTAGATTTATAAACTGATGGTGTTACTGAAGCTTATCATGGTTTGGTATCATTTTTCCAAAAGTGTTGCTACATATATGGTGGTATGAAAATTGACAGTTATCATACTGTATTCATTTGCTTGTCTACGGTATTTAAAAAAAAATGCAACTGGATAGACAATCTCACCTTTATTTTGGTTATTTATCAAAAGGCAAACTTTTTACATATACCTTCATTCAAAAAATGGTTTCAAGATTTAATTACAGAAAAAACATGTTTCTGTAACTAAAAAAACCCTTTTGTTTTCATTCCTTTAAAGGTCATTGTAAATAATAATGATAATGTAAAACCATTACACCGCAAGTCTCATACTGTTGCATCTAGTGGTGGGGAAAAAATTGATACAGCATAGTGGGATATTTTTGCATGACAATATCATATTGATACACAGATGCAAAGTATTGTTTTTTTTTGGGGGGGGGGTCATAAATTATTAATATTACAGATACAAATTAAAATTAAACTATATAAATAAAACTTCCAGTAGTCTACTAGAATAATAAAATCAATTTTTTTTTAGACCACTACATACAATTCGCTACAATAAAAATGACTAAAGTCTGATGAACAGACTAAATACTTTATCTTATTAGATACAACAGATGATAACCTTTTTCTATGGGAACACAATCAGCAGTCGAAAAGGTTAATAAATCGAGTACATGTGATTGCAATAATACATATATTGCAAGTATATATATTTGCTTATACTATATAGTATATAATGTAGTATGTGTATATAATAATACATATATTACTACATACCCTGTATACTACTAGATTGTATCATAATTTAAGAATGGTGATAATGGGGCCTGTGGTGATTCCCACCCCTAGTTGCCAACCTTGTGACATAAATTGAATCTACAAAAGTTAATTAAAAGTTTACTACAAACAAGTTCATCGAGGGTGAACACAAACCCATAAAATTGTCAGGAGCCAAAGGTGAATAAGGTACTGCCTCCCCGATGCAACCATGTGCAATTCCCATCTGTTTATGGGAATAATATTATAATGTGTAATTTGACCCTTTCAGACACAAACCTGATTGCTGTCGCTCAAATACAGCTGTAAGTCATTGTAAAAGTAATTTGACAGGTCTATATATCTAATAACTTTTTAATTATTCAAACAAGACGGCAACCTGATTCTTTTTTTATTTCATTATTGCTAATATACATTTTTTGGGGAACCATTAGCGCTGCATTTCATCAGCCTGTGTGTGTTTGTTTTGGGGTTAACGCACCATGTCAAGCCAATGTTGTGGTTAGTTTGACAACACAGTTTTTCATGTTGCTCTGTTGCTTCAAACAGTAGCAGTATCGCTAGACGCGGTTAGATAGAGACATGTCGTGGTAGCATATGGTGCAATATGCTTCGACTGATAAAGCAGGTAATGTTTGCGACGCGCTCGGGCATCAGCCGGGGCTAGCGTTAGCCACAGCTAGCTAATTTATTTAACGCCAGCAAAACACTGAGACAAGAAAGTCAGTCTGGTATATTTTTTAGTAACTTTGTCTGTAGTAACAGTATGGAGTTGCGTATAATCTTTGGTAATTACATAGTTATAGTACATGCATAACGCACTTTAGTTTCATTCATTCCCAGCTAGCTTAGCAGCGCCATTACAGCAACGGCCTACCTTATTGGTGAAGTCAACCCCTCGGTCCTCGGGCTCGCCATTGAGCATGTCCCCGTCATCGAAGCACTCATCCCCGGCGTCCTCTCCGCATCCTCCCCGGTCCGGAGCAAATATACTCGCGGGGACTAAAGCATCCGCCAGTGGTATGGAGTTTATACCTGGCTCATGCGCTGCTGCTAATGAGGCCATTTTTACGCCAGTTTTACAGTGATAAATTTCAAGCTGTCTCAATTGTTGTGAAGACGGCTGGCAACCAAACACGCATACACGCCAGTCAGTGCACCGCAAGCTCTGCACGGTAACGTCCGTTAGATACAATACAGATACGTTAAGTCTAACTATATCCCCTCTCCTTCATGAACATTACCGTAACGCGCTGCTTATTTATATTCTCTCTGTTTACATGCAAGCCATTTAAAAATAAAAATGCCACCACAAATTTAAATATTAATAAGAAAGGCGTGGGTGAGTGTGTGTACCTGCCCTTTTACCTCCTATTCACCAATGGTAGAAAGTCAATGTGAATATGTTAGCAGCGGACCAATACCAGTGAGGGGGTTGTTCATATGATTACAAGCTGGGCCATCCCTCACAGAGCTGCAGAACTGGTTTGTGCAATGGTGAAATCCGGGTGTAATACTTCTGTACCACTGTTGATAAAATAGTAATAATAAATAATACAAAATAATAATTGAATTGAAAATAATAATAGAAATTCAATCAAATTAAATGCTAATAATAGAAAAAGGAATAAGCTTAACAGTCTTTTGGTGTAGTTATAACACAAAAGTTTTCTATATTATAACGCAGTCCTAAATATATTTTTCCTGTCCCTGAAAAAAAACTTAATATGTGAAATAATAACTCTCCTGGCCTTTTATTAGTTAAATATAGCTTGACATAATTGATTACTAAAACAAATAATCTTGTTTAGTTTAGTTTGTTTTGTTTTGGGTTTTTTTACATTAAAATCGCATGCATAAGTTGCATGCCTGTTGTTATTAATTAAATTAAGTTCGAATTAAACAATGATGTAAATCTGTATGAGCAACAGCAATCAGGTTTGTTTTTGGAAGGGTCAAATTACACATTATGATGGTGTTACATTGCTCATGACAGATTGCACATGGTTGCATCAGTTGTGGTAGTCTCTTTTTCACCTTTGGCTTCTGTCAGTTTCATCAGCTTGAGTCCACTTCTGATAAACTTTGTGTTAAACCTTGATTTATGTAACTAGGTATTATTCATGTGACATCTTTTGCCACAATGATATTAAACCAGGATCAGCTTCAGTAACACCATCAGTGTAAATCAAAATGTACTTTAAACATATACTGTAATATTATCAGCACCATTATAACCAGATTTTCCACGGACACCCCTGCAAAACATATCTAATAGCAAAATATTTAAAAAGCCACAGCATGCACCATTTAATAGTTTCCTTAATAGTAGCCATAGTCCACTGTTATGGGTGGCTAACAAAATCTAAACCACACGTCCACAAAAGGAAAATACATTTGTTCTATCTAAAGGTCATACTACAAAAACTGACTTAAATGTTTTAATTAAATTTGAAACCCGTAATAAAAAGAGCATTTTTAAAAAAAGCCTTCATACTGAATAAGGTGGGGTGAGCAATGCTGTCTGAAAATCCCACTTTTGACCTAAATATTTAGGCTTTATTAAGGACCAGGACCTGTTAACTGGATACAGCAGAGTACTGCTCACTGTTGAGCTGAATAAATCACTCTTTAGACTTTTTGTTAACCATAAATGAAGACAGAATAAAAAAATAAATACAGTCATGTATCATTTCATCTGAGAGATATGAAGAATATCCTCAACAGACAGCACCATGGGGTTACATATAACAGTAAAAAAGTAAAAACCTGACACACGTCACTGTGTAATAGCAGCTGTCTCTTGTTTTTGAAGGTCTGGACTTCCTTGTGAGTAATGAGGCCATCTCTCTGACAACAATCAACAATGACCCTCCAGAGTAAACATGCAGGAGTGTGGAAAGAGCAGATCGGGGGATGGCGGCTGGAGATACGGGCTTGTCAGGTATTTCACTGAGATGTGGAAGTGCTACTGTAAAAGAATCTGTTTGTTTTTTGTTTTTTTTTGCAACACGGCTATAGGGATGGCATTGTTGATCGACCAGTCGTAATGGCAGAGGAAGAACACAGATCTTTTACTAAATTAAAAAGAGCATTACCAGTGTGTGGAAATACTCTAGTAAAAGTCCCACACAGAACATTTTATTGAGATAAAAGTACAAATGTATGAGCATCAAAATGTATTTAAAGTATAGAAACTAAAAGTACTTACTTTATAGAATGTCCCAATTAAAATTTCTGCCTATTTTACTTCAGTATTTACTGTATCTACTCAGTGCATTAATCTCTCCCACCAAATTTGGGATCAGTTAGAGCTGAGCTCATATGAAATATATGGTTCAAGTGTATCATCTCACCTTCAGTGTGGCTTTGTTTTGCATTTCTCGTGTAAATGGGATTTGTAACAAGTAATCAGTTTCTTGCTTAATTTTAGGCCATTTCTTGTTGGGTTGCTCATTCCCCTCTTTACAAAGCTCACAAGCCAGTTAGCTCAGGTTTCAAAGGGTTAACCACTTCTGCAGTAAAATGTTTTTTATACAAGAATACATTTCATACGTAGGAGACCTGAGGAGAATATGAAAAACATCCAGATACAGGGTATCTTAAGGTTTTCATTGCCTTCCCACCAGCCTAAGGACTTAAAATGCTGTTAAGTGTTAATATCAGCCATCAGACAGGCCTCAAATTCATGTGGTGCTGCAGCTCCTCACTTTGACCACTGGGGGGGGCAGTTAACACTCATGTTGCATAAAAACACTCAAATTAAGAATCATCTCCGCCTATGGCATCAAAGCAGATGCTTTGTGTGTATTCTTCTTCTGTTCATGTGAGATATCTTTGTGTGATCAGATCTGCTGACTGTCTTAAGACTTGGTCTTGGGGCAAAAGAAGCATAAGATCTCTGTGCCACATGAACTTCTGATGCAACAACTACATCTCCTGGTGACAACTCATTTAATAAATCTTCCCAGATACATTGCGTACCTTCATAGTTCAACCATTAAATTAAGATGCTGGGCTACTGTTTCTGATGGGTATTGTGCTGAGAACCACATCTGTGTGTTTGTTGTGGTGTAGCTGAAGCTGTGGTGTGGACACCGCCAATTCCTCGGCCAGTTATAAACAACCGCACACTGTTTGTCAGCGAACGTTCAGAAAGAACAGCTGAACTGAGTTTCACAGATTTGCAAACTGGAGTATAATTGTGAGTGTGTGCTTGTTTTTCTGTGATATAAAAGCAGACGTGTTTTCAGTAATCAGCAGATACAGGTCAACCAAAGGCAACTGCAACCAAACACACTTGTGTAATCTGTGTATGTGTTTATGTACTTGCACTATAGTGAGGACCAAATATGCTTTTTACCAGCAGAGTGAGGACATTTTGGTTTACTTTGGTGTACTTCTTATTTCTTCAAAGGAATGTTTAAGGGCTAAGACTTGGTTTTAAGGTTCAGGTTAGGATTAGGCTTAGGTTAGGATTAGGGTAAGGGTCAGGCATTTAGTTGTGATGGTTGAGGTGAGGGTAAGGAGCTTAGGGAGTGCATCATGTCAGTAAGGGTCCTCTCAAAGGTAGAAGTACAGGGATTTGTGTGTGTGAGAGAGAGAGAGCGAGAGAGAGAGAGAGAGACCCCTTTTTTTTTTACAACAAACAACAAACCCCTGTGGGTTAGGGTACACAGATTAACCATTTTTACACAGAGATGGCACTATAAGGCTGTTCTTTATGCTGCCTTCCCATTTTACACAGCACCAAACAACAGTAGCATCATGCCACTCCAGTGTGTGATTTTAGATAACATGTCAGATTCACGGAAACAAGAGAGGCATTACATTTAACACAACAGCGTCCGCCTTTAGTGTGAGATATCAAATACATGTTGGCAGCTCTGTCTAAACAATAACATGGCATAACAATCATTTGCCATCCCTCTTTTATGGTAGATGATCTCGTCTTCTGCTCGGAGGGTTAGACGTTCCCAAACCTCATTGTTTTCCCTATTTGCAGACATTAACAGATGCTGTTATTCTTTTTTGACTTAGCCGCTAACAACCACTAACTGCTTAATACATAACATATCGTCAAAACGTCACACCTATCTTGTCCACGGTTCCATCCTGCCAGCTGTCCTCAGACTTGCTCTGTTATTTCCTCGGTTGCTAGCTTAACAGCTAGACAACTCTATCTCTCTATTCGGCAATATATCTTTTAAACCTTTTATACACATGTAAGCAGCATAAAGGCATGCTATTCCTGCCTTGAACAGGCAGTCAAAAGTGGCAAGAGAGAGAGAGGTATCTTTTTTCTCTTCTTTTTTTTTTACTGTAAACCTTTGAGGCTTAGGGTACATTCATAGTCTTTCTCTATCAAACTACCACCATACAACTCTCTAAAAGCTCCCCAATTTTTTTCCTCTGCACTTAAGTCAAAAATCTACAGTAAACACATTGTATTTTTCTAATAAAAGGTGAATGGTTCAATTATTCATCTTCAAAAAAGGGCCATGTATGCAGAACCATGCACACATTAAAATATAAAGGACATTATTAACCAAGACTGGTTGCATCCCAAGAGAAATCTAACCCAGGAACTTCCTCAGGTCAGTATCACCCCACCACACTAATGAGATAATAGTATAGAAAAAGAAAGAATATATATAATCCGTGACAGTTGCTTCTCGTGATTTTAATCTAAATTGCATTAAGTTGTATTACACTGTAGAGTGAGGCTTATATACTCATTGAGTCACAGCAGCTGTCAGCTGTGTGTCAGCCGATGAAAGTCTTGCCTATCGCTGGCTGTGAGTCAGAGAATCTGAGCATTTGACTCAGTTTCAACATTTCACTTTGCCCTCTTTTCGCCCTAACTGCAGTTCACTTACTCGGCAGACAGACTGATCTCAAATACTGCCACTTGATCTCACTGTAAGCTATATACAGTAAGTGCGCATTAAGGCTATTGGCTGTGCCAAATATTTAGTTGTCTCCCTGGCAACAAAAACATTTCTATTTTTGTCTGCGACTCAGGCCAGTGTCCCCTGTCACAGACAGACTCCACACCAGCAGGTTACAATGTAACAGCCTCATGTCAACAAATCACTAATTATCCTCACTTCACTAATGTCTGCGACCACTTGTTAAGCATTAAATTAGTTATTGACAGTCTGTAACAACACTTTGACTTCATTGGTTAGTTTTTTCTGGTGGCCTGATTGTATTCGTTGCTCAAAATGTCACTCAGGCTGCAGGAACCTCCCACATTGAATATATCCTGGCAGGGTGCAGCGAGGCGAGGCCCTGCAACACTCCCACTTCTTTTCGGCTGGACTTGACTGACTACATCTGCAAAGATGATGAAAGTAAGTACCATTTTTCCAACAATATTGTGCTCCTGTATTGCTTTTACTTAATGTATTTTGTGACGCAGGTGGACGAGTAGTGTCAGGTTACATTTTAAAATTGGCACTGACAGCTGGTTGAGTGTCAGCTCACTCTTCGAAATTCTGATGAGTCTGAACAGCAGAGTTTAACTAAACCAGCTCAAAAATGTAACTGTCTTTTGCTTGTAAGAGGTCTGGGTTTCTCAGATTGCCTTTTATGGTTAAAATATTCACCACAGAGCAAGCCTGCATGCACATTAATCAATAAAAGTTTTCTCAGCTGCAGCAGATGCATAAAAAATAACTCGGCTGTTTAGGTTATTACATTCTTCCTGCAGAAGCTTTATTAAATTGGAACAGAAACGGTTGTTAACATTTGTTCATTTCATTCATTCTCAGTCTCAATATCCAGAGCTAAATGCTGGCAGCATTGCATTCTGGTCTCTTTGGACTCATAAACGGAGTAGATTACAATGAAGGCCCTGTATCATTCTAGCTTTCTGTTGGCTACAGTTGTAAACTTGTGTTTGGAAAGGGCACAACGAAGTGGGGGTAGCGGGTTTAAATCACATTAAAGGATAAAATGAAATAATGTCATGATGTGGAGGCTGGAACAGATGCTGAATGTAATTCTTAAGTTTACCTCTTGGAGTGAACAAGTCAGCTGTGGTACATTGTGGAGGCCTTTTTCATGTATTTTTAGCATTGAATGTCACCTACATTGTAAAGGATCAATTTTGTATTGAAATGTAGAAATTCCAGCAAAATGACAGTTGTTTATAGTGGAGTAATTCATTAAAATAGTTTCTTCATGTATTTGTGATCAGTTGGTAGCCGGATTTTGTCACTCTGTCAGTGAGAAGTGTAATGAAATTGGCATCTCTTAGACAGTACAGTAGCCAGATTCCTTCAGACAGTGGTGTATGGCAGAGATGCAGAGTGACTGCCAGATCAGCCCAGCCCCACAAAGCTCAAGCCCCAGTGCCATGAGTTATTTGCACAATTTACATTTGGACTCTAACATGGAAAGAATGTCATACCCCTGTCATTCTATCCCATTACCCTCCCTTTCATTTCAAATTTGGGTGGGATTGGACTCCAGATGTATCCTACCAAGTTCTGCCAGAATCAACAAACCACCAGCAACATGGCACTATATGCATTTATTTCAGTCTAAGGACTATTTATAGAGACCATCAGGCGTACAAATTTACTAGAAGTCATCGGGGAAACTCTGCCATTCCACTCCAATTCCTGTGCAAGTTTGTCTGCCGGGCCATGTTAATCATTATGACCCTGAACTTTATCAGCTGAATAAATTGCCTTTAGTTATTTTTGGTGAGGAAGTCTGGCCTTTTGTTGACTGTGTGCAGGGGTGTAGCAACAAAATCTGGGCCCTGGGCATAAGGAGTCTCTGTGGGTCCCACCCTTTCTTTTCTTTCCCTTTTTTTTTTCAAGGAACCCTGACTTCCCTGTCTTGGGGAAAGACATGCCAGTTTACGTTGGTGCTCCAACAGATTAAGCACTTGCTCAGCTTTAGCTTCATTTAGAGATAAATCCTAGTGCAGGGGTGGACCAAGGGCTCATTTACACTCTGCGTTAGATACGTATACAGACACAGCTTATGGATATGGGTGAAACAGAGTGGGACCACCGGAGATTTTGAGGGCAGTGTTGTATAGTTCAAGTGAAATACAACCATAGGGGATGATAAGACATTTTTAAAATAGCTGAATGGAACAAATTGATAATATTGTGAAAAAATTCACAACATGTATTTTAAGACCTCAAAGACCATTACCATTTACAATGCTGCCCCTGAAAAGGTACATTATTTCTACTGAATCATTTGACTCCCGCCCTTTAGTGCCAACTATTGACTCTGTCTTTGCTAACCTAAAGGATGCATGGAAATATGATTGCAGTGACGTTTACAGCATTTGAAACAGACGTATCTATTTTCAAAGAAAGTATTAGAAAAAATTAGACCATTTTGTGCCTTTAAGGGGTGAGAGGAACCTCAGAGAGCTTCCACTATTTTTTAATAGAAAGTTCAGTCTTTCAGCTGATTTAATCAACCAATTTAATTAAGCTATGGCCCTAATTACTTTAAAAAAAAAAAAAAAAAGCAAATAAAACTACATTTTTCATTCCAGGCTTCTCAAGGACCCCGTTCCCACTGGGGTCTTTAATCAGTCCCACTTTTTCCTCCACTTCAACGCTCCTCACTTTATCCAACATTAAGATTAGCGAGGATTCTGTCTAACAGCTGCAGTGCATTAAAACTCACACATAAAAATTCTCGCTACTATCCCTTGAAAAGTTGGCACAGCTCAACCTCTGAAAACCACAGATAAAATGCAATTTGTTGTCAAATAAAAATCTTAAGTATTTTTGTATCTTTCAGGTCCAATTCTGTTGCTGGTTAAGATGAGTTTTAGGCACTGTGCAGTGGAGACAGAAGCTAAAAACAAGGGTGTAGACCTCTATATGAAGATCAGCATTTATAACAAGATTTTATACTATTACATCAAGGTCTGCATAAAACAATGAGTTGTGGGATGGGCTAATCAAAAGGTCTGAGTGACGTCAAAGGAAACCCAAGACAAGCTATAAAATCTGATTCAATCTGCCCTAATCCCATCAACACCCCAAAGACTGTATGCCCAGATGAGTAGCTCAAAGAACCACATACACACAGGGATCTGTTAATCATCATAAATGGTTTGTCCCAGTACAGAGTAGATGCCACAAAGCAGGACGGATAATAATACATTAAATTAAAAAAAAGTGCAAAGGATAAAAAAGATCATCTAAAAAAGACAATAAAAGCTTAATTTGTGTCTGATAATTTTCTGTTGACGTGTCACTTTATTTCTGACCAGAAGACACATAATTGCAAAATGCTGACAGCTTGTGTTTCAGGCTGCCCAGAATCACGTGTTTCCAATGTCTCATAAATTTCTACTTTGGGCCACATGTTTAACTATATGGTGAAAAATTGTAAACCCTCAAAAGGCTGCTATGTTTGTACTTGTTGTCGTTGGCGATAGTTAACAGTTCCCTAGATACATCATTTGACAAACTGACAGGATGTAAAACAACGGCAACTGTGTTTCACAGCCATATAATAGATTGCTCAAGAATAATTTCCTAATCGTGGCACAGCTCAGTATTCCCTTGCCACATGTACAGTAGCAACTGAACTGAGGATTGCCGCGCTCAGCCTTTTTTTCTCCATCTTGTACTTGACATCCAGTATTGCACTTAGGAAAATATTACTCAGTTCAACAGTCATCCCTTGTCGTTATTCAACATTTTTAGCCTCTGCCAAAATCTGCTTAGAGAAAAAAGGGCCTTGGCAATGATAGGACAGGAAAGAGCTGGAATCTTTGACCAGTCGGCCGATGGGAGTATAATTGAAAACACATGTTGGGTAATTTTAAAGGATGAAGTAAGGATTGGGGAGTTCTCTGAGGCTGCTCATGGTGCTGTTTCTTGTCTGGTGCTGCAATAATAATTGCATCTAGTAAAATCTCATTGTATTTCCACACAACAACGCACTGTATCCCACCTCTGTTTTTCTGCACAGGGTATGATCATTAAGAACATGTCCTTCAAGGTCGGGCAGCACATGACCATTGTTGGAGTCGCCAAGCCTGATGCTACAAAGTAGGTACTAATTACAGGTGTAAGAGAGGGTGACTTAGGCTAATTAAACATGTTTTTCTACAAGGGTGTAGGTGTTGTTTCAATACTGGGGGGACATATATGAAACTTTGAGCATCAAACTCTTAATTTCCTGCATTCTGGGGAATTTTTACACATCATTTTTTTTGCATTTTCTACATTTAGTTAGGGCAGAAATGTCTTTAAATTAATTAAAATAAATGTTCTATACAGTCATGTTTTTATATCGAAGGGACTGTATATAAGGATGGACGACACATATCCACTTATTTCCACTGTACACACATAAATCCAAAATATCCCGAATACAGCAGCTGCCATCATACGCAGGCAAAGATGTCATTTGGAGCCATATGGTACAGCCTCACTGTACTCAACCAATTCACACAAACTCACGTCCGCCTTGCCCCGCTGGTCACTTGTGGCTGCAGGTTGATTGGCTTTCTTGGTGTGATCAGTGAATCAGTTGCTCCTAATACACAAAATTAAACAAATGGAAGTAAATATCTGGTCACATATAGTGGACACACACCGTTAAAGTAGTAACACACCAAACTGACATCAGAGGACTAGCAGGGATGAAAGCCCCCTGCTGTATTGCCTCACGTCGCCGTGTCTTGACCAAAAAGTTAAGCAGGAACACACCAAACTGATGGCCAACAAGCACTTATGTTCTGCACCTGCATGAGAGGAGCTACCCCTCCATACCAGCAGCAGACAGTGGTCGCCTGTAACAGGCTTTCAAAAAAGGAAACAGGAAGACCGCCATGACCCTAGTTAGCCAGTTAGCACATTAACTCAATATTTACTGTGGTAACGAGGGCCACAGACGCAGAATTACCTAAAATGACAGAATCTCTCTTGGGGAAAAATGTATTTGATGTGACCCATCCAACAGTATTGTGGGGCGGCGTTTGTGACATATATTGCAGACTATAAACAGTCTTTAGTGAGGGGGTGTATATGTGCACATGCTCTAAATATTGAGGGGGACATGTCCCCTGGAACCCCCCCCCCCCCACATTTTCACCTATGATTTTCTGTGTTTGGCTCTTTTGTTTTCTGTAGTTATTTAGTTTTCCCAGTGGGATGCATTGACCAAACTCAACACGAGGGCCACTTTTTATAAACACACGAGGATGGAGGTGGAATCTATAATCACTTACAGACAGTGACTACCTATTAACTTCCCCTCAGTAATGTGGGGGTGATGAAACTAATGGTTAGCTGATGAAAAGAGCAGCTACATAACTGCCAAGGTTGTCTCAATATTTTGTGCACTTTGTGTCCCCTTGTCCATTTTAAATCGAAGCACTGGTATTAAAATGTAACAAATCTGCTGTTGCAACACAGTTTTGCAGTGAATATTGGCCCCAGCGAGGAGGAAATTACCATGCATTTCAACCCTCGTTTTAACGCCCATGGAGACGAGAATACGGTGGTCTGCAACTCCTACCAGGGAGGGAACTGGTGTGAGGAGCAGCGTGAGGGAGTCTTCCCTTTCCACCTGGGAGAGGAGTTCAAGGTATGTCCCATGCCTCTTTCTGCCTGTGAGTGACCTCTGTTGGAAAACTTGCATCACTGTGCCTCTGAGAACTTAAATCATTTGAGCACAAATTTGTGGACTTACAGAGATCTGTGACAGCTACATGAATTTTTCATCAGATAGACTATTTTTAGGTGCTTATAATGATATGGTACAGCATGCTTGAGCTTATATTAATGAAATTATGCTTCCTCTTTTTCTCTGTCTTTCACACACATCCTACCATCTAGATCGTCATTGAATTCACCCCTGCAGAGTTCATACTGAATTTATCAGATGGTTCTACAATCCACTTCCCCAACCGCATGGGTGCAGAGAAGTACTCTCACATCAGCTTCGATGGCGAGGCCCGCATCACAAGCATTGAGATCAAATAAACCTCCCAGGAAATGCAGTTTTTCTTTTTCAATTTGTCCAGCATAGCCCCAGCGTTTTATGTTCCTAAATACCATGTAGCAGTAGTGCCTTACATATTTTGTCTTATGCAAGAATTTAGCATGTTGACCGGTGCAGATACAAGCAAATACACACAAAAAGATGCATAAAGAACATACAAGTCATAATGGTCAGATGTGCAAACAGAAACAATGTACATTTTGTAACTGCATGTCCTTCCTGCACACTTGACAGAGCTGCTGACTGAAAGCAAACCAAACATGAAGTAGTCCCAAAGCTCATGTTATCTGACTGTTATTTGCTTTGCAGTTTGCAGTGTTTAGCTGAAAAGTGCCACAGAAAATGCGATCCATTGTTCTGGTGCCTTGAAATGCTGCATGCTCTCTAGTTTTTCCTACCAGACATTCCAGATATATAACTGAGTTAAATGCCTGCCTTTACAACATGTATTAAAGCACGTCCTTGATAAAGATGGACTTTGGTGAGTCATTAAACTTGTTTAACAAGCATTATCTTTCAAAAAGCCTTTCCTTGCCCAGCAAAAGTGCTCTATTGAAAAAAATCAAAAAATGTATTCTTCCTCTTTTCTGTAGCTCTATTTATCAGTCTAGAATGTTTTGGAGTGAGTTGCAGAGTGTTATATTAGTAATAGTTCCTACATTAAACTATTTACAACAGGAACTGGATCTTGGTTTCTGGAAGGAAACATAGCTTTTGGGTGCGATCTAGTTCCATTATATTGGAGAGAAGGCAGACATCTTTACAGCTGATATTTCCAACACTCTGCAACTCACACCAAAACGATCTAAGACTAATTAATAGTACCCCAAGTAAGAGGAAACATATGTATTTTGATTTTTGGGGGTTCACTTTTCCTTTAAGCTCATAGTAGTGAAACATGCAAACCAACCGGCCATAAACCAACATGTCAATCACTCAAATAATTCATCATCCATTAGAAAAATACAATGTTTTTTCTGCTCTTTTTACCAGCAGGTTCTCCCAGTGAACAAGACATGAATCCTCAAGTAATTAATCCAATTTCAACACCGTAAAAAAAAAAAAAAAGATAAATGATTCAGCAAGGCTTAATCTTGGTTCACTTTCTTGTTCTGTAAATCATTTTTGTTCATGTACCTCACACACAAGTGAAACACACACACACAAAACTTGCCATGTTAGCCAGTAGATGTCACCATTGCTATATTAATACAATGTATTTGAGGATGCTGAGGAAATGTTTCATGTCACACATATGTAACAACATTTAAGTGACTCTTGAATGTTTGTAGGTATTATTTCTCAGCCTGAGAAATTGCTGTGTATGTGGAAATTGTTTGACCAGTTTTTCTGCCATTAGCAGAATGTATGATTCCATATTAATTAAACATATTTCATCTATTTCTTGATGGTCTTGAAAGGATATACATGTACAGCAATTAGGGAAACTGAAAGGACTCTTGTAATTGAGTAAAAGATGGTATAGCTCAATACTGTGAAGAAGATAGTGAAGTGCTATCTTTAAAAACAATAGCTAATAAAATCTGACGGCTCTATTGATCTATCCCTGACCATAATAATGTGTTCAACATGCATGAGATGGCACGGTGATGAAAATGAAAATCAGAACAAGGCATAAATCTCTGCAGCAGTTTCAGCCAGGCACCATTTTTATGTGTGTGTGTGTTTGAGAGACTCGTGAGTGTTATTATAATCTAATCTGATGTAACAGAAGGCAATGTGTGTGAGGCTGATTTCAGGAGTGATGGATAGCAAAGAGGAGGTGAAGAGCAGAGTTTATGTGTGAGAACAGGTTCCCACTGCTCTGATCCTTCAAGACAAAGACTGATGGAATCGTGCGAGATGACCTTTCTCTTTCTCTCGTTTGTCTGGACTCATTAACAGCAGCGTGATGTGAGTGTGTCTGCAGCTTTGATGCCGAACATACAGGTGCGTGCGTGTGTGCATGTGTGTGTGTGCGTGTGTGTGTGAGGTAATCAGTGCCCTGAAGCTCCCTGGCAGTGTCAAAGGTGCTCTCTCTGGAGGAGGAGATTTTGTTGCCATGATGACCACAATTCAGTCCCTCTGCTCTATTTCTATCCCCACATCTCTTTCCGTCTCACTTGCTCTCTTTTCCCTTCTTCACTTGCTCTAAATTTCTATTTTTTACTTTTTTCAATTGGTGTTGTAGTATGGGGAAGTGAGACTGATTACCCAGGACCTGTATGGAAAGGGGGCCAGCAAGAAACCTGGAATGAAAACTCTGGTTTTATTTGCAATTTTTAATTAGTGTCTTAACTAAATTTAACTTGAATTAATTGGTTGAAAAACTGAACTTTTTAAAGAAGAATTAGTGAACACTCTCTGAGGCCCACCTCGCCAGCCTGTTCTCATTCCCAACTCACCAAATACTGCAGCTTGATGAGTGATTTTGGCATCGAACACCGACACAAAAACACCTTTCGTGGCAGTGTGATATGTGGCATCTGTTCATAACATGGCTGGGCAACAACTTTTGTGGCAGTATGATATGTCGCCAGGCTACTTCAGTTTATACCTTTTGCACTGGCATAATATGCAGCCAGGAGGTGCCAGTTTATGATATGGTCAGATGGCACCTTTTGTGGCAATATGATACACCACTAAATGGCAGCAGTTTCAAACACAGCTGGTAACAATGTAATGTAAGGAGATGGAAATTCTCTATATATAGATTGGGTGTGAGGGGAGGTGGATGGGTTCAACAAACCAGAGACTTAAACCTGGGAGCTCGCTGTTCACGTCTCGTATGAGTGTTGACCAAACTATGATATATTTTTATAAACTTAAACATATTATTTTATTGCCTAAACCTAACCACATGTCTTTGTTGCACAGGGGACTAAATGTAAATATGAGGTGTTTTACTGATGTTGTAAGTTTATTTTAACAGTGGCTGTATGCAACTGATGTGCTACTGACCAAGCAGCAATATATGAGGAATTAGGCTTCATCTGCCCCTGCACCAAGATTAGTCTCTAAAAACAGCTAAAGCCGAGTAAATGACTGCTTATGCTGCTGGAGCACAGCCATACACTGTCATGTCTTGCCCTAGGGAAAGGAAATCAGTGTTCCAAAAATAAAAAAGAAAGGAAAGGAAGAGAACGCGAACTGACTTTGTAAGAAAAGAAAAATTCAAAAGGTGTGTGAGAGAGTAATGATCAAGAGAGGTGAGCAGGGGGGCCAAGGAGACTGCTTATGCGCGGAGCTCAAAATTTGGTGCTACGCCCCTGCCTGTTTCCAACATCTTCCCGTTCTGATTCTTTTCTCTTTCTACCTTTCTCTCACGACTCCTTTCTCTCAGTCACCCCTCAGCTGTAACCCATCCCTCTTCCCGCACTCTTAATTGGAAATAACTCATTTGAACACTTCCCCTCTTCATTATTTTGTGGCAGCCAAGATCGATACCCAGGGCTGTGTTGTTGGTGTACTAACGTGTTTGTGTTTGTCCTGCATCTACTTAGATAATTTGAGCAAGGCTGGAGACTCACCTCTACCCCTGACTCCTTTTGTTCACTCTTACGCATACTGATAACAAATAAGGTGGTGTTTGTGTGTGGACTTGATTGACCAGTCAAAAGATGGGCAAGTGTGTGTTGTTTAGACGCCGTGATGCTTGGTTGAAGGACAACCCTCCAGCCTTTCCACACACATCCAATCAATCACGTTAGGGCTTTGATTAACACATTCAAATCACCTTGTTTATAGTAGGCCCTGGAGGAAAACACACAAACACACACTGATATAAATGTGTGTGATTTAAGCAAGCAGACAGCAGGCATATGCCGATGTTGTCAGCCCTCTGACTCTATTTCATGCGATGAGCACTGCGGATGTTTAACACATCCCTGTGTTTCCTTCACCTGTGCCATGTCACTTATGCAGTGTGTGTGAATAAATGCGCTGAAATGTTGTGGAATGGAATGATTCACCTCAGCTTACATAAAACCTTTGTCTATATTTAGCGCCAGCATGACTCCAGATTTCTGCACCGAAGCTATCAGCCACACATTGAGATGTGCGTGGGCCCGCCCTGAGCTGACTGCGGTCCTGGATTCATGTTCTGCGTGGCTGCCTCACTTCAGGCTCTGTTTTTCTCTCTTTTTTTTTTATTTATTTTTTTTTATCTTGGCAACATGATAATACAAAAACTCAAGAGAACCTGTTGGGTTACAGCATCGTGATAGTGTTACCTTTGGGGGCTTAGATAAAGATTGGAGTTTATTTATTTGTACAGAAACCATCAAATGAAAACAAAAGAAAGAGAACATAACAGCTGTGAAAGAAGACAGACACACGGGTGGGCTTGTAAGAGTTGTCCCAGAAGAGCACTAAAAATCAAGTCCCACACAGAGAACAACGGCGAAAAAACAATAAAAACAACAACGGACAAATAAATGTGAGTTCCCTGTGTGTGGAGGGACAACAACTGAGGGTATGTGTAAGATAAGAGGGACACAAAACAGACACTTGTCTGTAGAGATGTTGGTTTATATGAAGATTAAAATGGGTAGTGTATGGATGATTGAATTTTGCAACATAAAATTTAATGAAGCAAGCATTTATGTAAATGCAGATGCCAAACATTATAGAACAAACAGACATTTTGTGGATTATCTCAAACATTTTCTTCATTCCCTACAAATTAGCTAAAAGCTTTTACCATGCAATCTTTTTTTCAGGGCAACGTTTTATCTTTTGTTAGTTGTTGAGTTGACATCACATGAAACATTTCTCATCATCAATTAAAGGGGAATATTGCCCATTTTTCAAAATTAAACGTGTTATTCCAATGCTTGTAAGACAGTCCAAAACCATTAGCTGACATGAACAGCTATTACCAAAATCTAACGGAGTGCTAAAATTCAAATTTGTGATGTTATCAAGTATAAAGTCTGGAGCTGCCCCAGAGACAATAAATTGAGGAAGATGCTCTCGATGACTCTGAGAGCAACCAGGGAAATATTCATATATAATATATAGACACATTTCTGTCTCAGAGCTGAAAACACTTCAATAACGAATAAAGCTTTTTGGGGTATAAAAAAAGAAAACAAACTTTCTGAGAGAGGACAAAATCAGGCACCCGTTCATTGTCTATGGAGCAGCTCTATAATTCTCTACTTCATTATATAAAGCATTTTAGTATGACCTAAGTATGATTTTGACTTTGCGTTCTTTCATATCAATTTTACTTTATAAAGCAGAATCCATTTGGAAAATGAAGAAGACCTTTGCTTGCCTTACGTCTATTTTCCTTTGTTTCTTCCTTTTTTAAAAAATAATTTATTCAACTTAACCCCCATGGCATATTTGTTTGAATTTTGCACGATGTTTATTGCTGCTGTCAAAACAGGTGATTTGTGCAATAGCTACAATTTGTTTAATAAAGTTTATTAAAAAAAAGACTATAATGAGGTGAAAGTAACACACCCTACCGTCAATCCAAAATTGTACTTTTATCTCAAGTTGACCTATTGTGTTTCAAAGTAAGAACAAAATTCACGAGGAAGCATGATAAAATGCGAGCTGCAGCAGAGAGGACGCTGCTGGTGTGTTTGTGGTCATAGGATAGCAGACTACTCTGGAAAACATAGCCTACATGTTTAACCTTGTAACCTTGCATTTATGCGGTGTCAAGTCGAAACAACGACTAGAAAAATTGGCGAAAATTCAAAAATGAAGCCATTTTCTTTGTCGCATCCCATGATGTTTCTACACGATTAACACTCATGAACACACAAAAGTCGGAAGTGCGACTTCCAAAAGAGGGAAAACAGGACCATCCAAGGAGCACCTGAATGCAGCACGAGTTAACCGGCCAGGTGTCTGGGGCGTTAGTAGTAGTGAACTGTACCAAAAAAAACACCATAGTGGTGCTTTAAAAATGAGGATGGCGCTATAATGGGTTGTAGTTGTAGTTAGAATCATTAGGTTTTATCTCGGCAGAGGGATAGTTGAAAAAAAGTCGCATCTAAGTTTATCACTAATTTTTGCTCCACCCGGCCAGAGTGCGAAGTGACAAAATCAAATACACCCATTCAGGTTTACGCTAGGACTAGTCAAATAGGCTACTAAATGCTGTCCAGCTAATGGTAGTGAAACTTTCAGGACATTTCTACGTTCATTGAGGAACTTTTACCGTCGGTGAAGTGTGAGCCCTTTCTGCAGTTCATGACAATAATGTCTGTCACAGTGTCGACTCATTTTGAGCTCAACATGTTTGGAAATTTGGAGGAACGTGGTGGGCCAGAGAGGCTAAGTGGACTGGGATAAAAAGCCTGAAGAGCCGGTGGTGATGGTGGAGGACTTTGCGGCGCCCAAGACTCCCAAAATGACTTTCACACAGGTAAGAAAAAGTAAATAAATGTAACTGACTTTACAAATGCATTGCCAATGGACGCAGCGTTGTGTGGGTTGCTGTCTTTTTACTTAAATGTGAGTCTGTGCTTTGCAACTCGTCGAGTTTATGTCGTCGTTATCTTACATGGGGCTGTTTGTGTTGGCTGCCTCTGTGAGGCTTTCTGTTGAGAAAGTGTGTTTAATATGTTACACCCGCCGCTGTGTCCATAGCTCTCTTTGTTTATTGTCGGTCATTGTTTTGTCCTAGTTTTGTGGGGCTATACCGAGGAAGCTGGTCGTTTATTTATAACTGATAATTTGTGTGCATAGGCTGCAAATATTTGTCTTGGACAGGAGGAGAGGCCAGTATTTAAAAAAAATCCAAAGCTGCATTGTACTGTGGGATGTGTTGTTTTCGTGATCAGAATATGTTCTCTTTATTAATATCAGTGTGTGAGAAACAGTGCTGGACAAAGTATACAACTCTAAAACTACGTCCAAGTATACTTCTAGTAAAATATTAGCCCAATACTAGTGAAAGTTGCAAGTCAAAATATTACTTAAAGTACTGGAGTAGGCATATTTGCTTTTAAAAATAGCCTTCTTAAGTATTAAGTACCTTTTTTAATCTCAACACATTGTTTTATATTGTCTCAATACATTTACACAATGAAAATCCACTGAATGCACTGACTGGTTTGTAGAACCTATAGAAGTGCCTATAGAAACACAATTTGATTAATGAACCACTATTGCCTTTAAAAACAAAACAAAACTGCAGTTCTTTTTTGTCTCTGATTTAACTAACTGCTAGTTTAAAACAAAAGTATTTTCATTTTCGGACCAATTCCTTGTCTGTCAAACTATGGAATTGCTGTAGATGCAGCTTTAAAAAAACAAAACCAAAAAAACAAAACCCCAAACATGATAAAAAAAACAGCCTACCTTAACATCCCAGTTTCACGTTATAACTGTTCCACAGCAACTCATCTAGACAGAAGAATCTGACTATATATCATACGAATTCACAACTAAAAATAAAAGTCAGACAATGTTTAAGTTTGGGGTAATATTTTAAGTCCAAAATTGAACTTCTTTTGCTGCCACTACCCCCTCCAAAAAAACCCTGTACTTAAGTACAGTACTTAAATACATGTACTTCGTTGCTGTCCACTGGTGATAATGGATTCTCTGTTCAGCCTAGCGTCACACAGGGAAGAAACTTACCTGCAACTTGATATTCAGAACAGTATGACTGACATTGATATTCTTTGGTTGTGCACTGTAGCTGATAAAACCTGAGCTGAGCTGTGACCTGGACACACAGCTTGATTCTCAGGCAAGTACCATATAAAATGTCCATCTATAAATATCTGTCAAACTGAGAGAGCCCTTTTGTACACTTATCTTTATTTGGTGACATTAAGGGGCTTTGCTGGAATCCAGCAGTGGATTGTTGTTACTGTTTACTTTAAAATTAGTTGGGGTTTTTTGCCAGTGTGAACAAACAAAAAAAATGCTTGTTTGTGTTTAATTGGCTTCTGTATTTGTGATGAATTCACTGTAGCAGTCAATCCGCAGAGGTGGAAGCCCGGGGGAGCTTTCCGTTTTGTCCCGGGCAAACCGCAGAACAGCCCTGACAGCTTGGAGAGTACACTGTCATTGACCTGCCCTGGAGTGATTGTCTCTGTGTGTGTGTGTGTGTGTGTGTGTGTGTGTGTGCTCGCGTGTGTGTGTGTGTGTGTGCAGACGTGTATGCACAGCAGCACAGGTGACCTTTTACACAGAGTAAGCCCTTTCAAACATCAAGTATCACTTCTTAGCTGCACTGCACATATCTGGGTTATATATGAGAACCAGTGTGATCAAACTGATTGTTACAGCCCACAGAAGAAGCGGAGTGAAATAACTGAGGCAGATGGAGCTTTTTTTTTCAATTGCTGACTGGTTTTACAACATCACAGGGCATACTTTTGTATGATGTTCTACAAAAATGCAAACAGTTGCACCCCATGAATGATTTCATGCCCTTAACATAGTTACGCTGTTAATATAAAGTTATGGAGGTTAGGTTTAAGCAAGTAAAGTTACTGTGGTTAGGTTAAGAAAAAAAACATGCTGAGGATGTACCTTAAAATGAGAAGTTAACACAGTTCTGAACATGCGTCTGTGTGTGAAAATACCAGGGTAAAGTCTGGTTGTGTGTCTCAGTTGTCTGTTCCACCAGTCGAGAGTGGAGACTGAGCTCTGGTGGTGTGTGCTGTGCACTACATACAATGAGCTTAATAGAAAGAGGAGCGGTTGTATTTTTGACGGTATTGAATAACATACCTTCGGGATTTCTAAATACCTGGTGCATCATAATACCGTGATGCTGCCTTAGCCTAGTCAGCGCATTGGTCACGTGATTGCAGCCTTCCAAAATACATGGATTATGCATGGATTATTGGCTCATGATTACGAGATATGTTCGAATTTGGATGCATTACTTTTTGTAGAACGAAAGAAGAGTTTATGTTAACAACCTGGAAATATATATATACTCAATGTGTGTGTGTGTGTGTGTGACAGGGAGAGAGAGACTGTGCTCCTGTAATGCAGAGTCAGTCGCCTATAATCTCCAACCAGATTTGTAATGCACCTCACACACTTTGTGCCAAAGTCACTCACACTGTTTACTTGATTTGTCTCCTGGGCTGGAATAAAGCTCATCAGCGTAACGCTAACAGAGATGCATTGACTATCTGACCGGTGTGATTTCAGTGACTTTTACAGTAATCTAAAGCACACAAACATCAGGACCAGTGGTTTGGTGCTACAGGCTAAACTGAGATTGACCTCTAGTATCAATATCTGAAAACTAATCCGCAAGAACTGATATTGAATTCTAAAGTTTCAGCCTCTTCTGACATTGTAGGGTGAAGGTGAACGTTTGCTCTGCACCTTCCGGGTGTTTGGTAGGAAGCAGTGACCCGGCTGCTCAGTCAAATCCCTGCAGGCTTTTACTATAAATGTTCAGTGTTGCATACAAGCTATAGACTTGTGTGCAACACTGAACATTTAGCATTTATTCTTTCACCAGTGGTGATTAATTCTTCTTAGTAAGTGTACCAGTTTCTCATGGACGTAGAATTATCTGCCAGTGTCCCCTGTTTATGCCTGAGGCGTATTCACTCATTTTACAAAGTCACTTTGGAGAAATGTGTCCGCTAAATCCCTAAATTCTAAATTGAATTTGGGCCAGACACGGCAAAGCAGAAATAATGGTATTGCAAGTCAAGCCTCCATTACAATGCATTGATCTACATTTATGTGCAAGCCAATGGGATTGTAAATTTACCTCTACTTAGCATGTAATGAGTCACACAGGCCATGTCTTCATAATATAAATGCCAAGTCCACCCTGAAACAGAATTTGCATTTAATGTCCCCATAAACCTGGACAGCACAGTCACGGTGCTGCAATATTTTCTATTTGACCACCTCTTGATTCCAGTGAATTAAACTACTGATCTATTATATGGTCCATCAGGCAACTATTGACGCTGAACAGAAAATTACATTTCCTAAGTGCTTATTTAATGCTCACAGTCACCAAATATTCTGGGAATTTTTTATGTACCCTTAAAATCAAGTTAATGGTGGGCTAAATTGTGGGAGTTTGATGATTCATATTTGAAATGCGTCTGTAAGGACAAACAATATACTTTTCATCCAGGTTCTCCTCATTCTAACAGTTCAAGAATAAAAGAAGATGCCTCATAAACATATTTTTTTTGTCTTTCGACGTTGTGAGAGCAGAGCTGTCAAATGAAACATTGTTCAAAATGACAAAACTACGCTGACGGACCTGACAAACGCATTGTGATTGTGGGTGTGCGTCAGTGATAAAATAAAGCATAAGGAGCCCTAAGCTTGGTGATGGTGTTAATCCAGATCACACCCTTGTTAGTTTGCTTTCTGTCAACTGCAAACACAGCAAGAGAGTTTCAAGCTGAATGTTCCTCGGCATCCTCTTCCCCATCTGTCTGTTTAGTACGATGTTGGCTTGCTTTGTGTAGCAGCTTGCATACACATGTCTTCCTTATTGTCTCCCAGTTGCTTTCATTTATAAGTCACTTCCATCCTCTTGTATTACAATGAGCTACTTTCACTAGCATGTGTGTTTTTAAGTGCATGCAGCGAGCGTGTGACAGTCTCCTGTGTTATTGTGAAACGTGCTGTGAGGAGATTTTTGTTCAGGAAAAGGAGGTTTTAGTTACCTCAGGGTGTCTAATTCAGTTAAGTTTGCCTTCAGTAGCCTGACTCTCATAAACCAGTAACTAATCACATAATATTTAAAAGAATAAAAAGTGAAATGATGTGAAATACAAGATGCCCTACCTTTTAGCCAGCACTCCATTAACTAAGTGAACATGAGCAGTACATTTCAAGCTCTATCTATTTAGAGGTTTTTAATTTTTATTTCTTTCTTTTGTTGTGTAAATGCCTATTACTGTGTGTTTACTGACAGACAGCATGCTGGCCAACCTAACATGATGCTCATATGGATGTATCAAGAGACCTGGATACAGAAATTGCAGTGGCGCCCCATTTGTTTCGATGAAAGTTGCTAAGTGGCGCATACAGTCAAAAAAGCTCTTTTTCCTAAGAATTAAATTACCCAGATGATCTGCACCATTGGGACCACAGAGCAAGTGCACCAGAGACTTCTGCGGGCCAACAAAGCTACTTTCAATTTAACCTCTTATGAGTTTAGGGGGACGGGAGCCTATCCCAGCTCACACTGGATGAAAGGTGGGCTCTGCTAACATGAATGGGGGAAAAGATGATTTAATCTTGCAGCTCTTCCTTACTTTCCAAATGTTATCGGACCAAATGGATTAAATCCTGATAGGGAAACTAGTCATTTTCGTGGGGGTTGTGATACTAAAAAAATGTATCTAGTGATTGACAGATATCTCTTTCCCAATGTAAGTCGGTGGGGAAAAGTGTTTTTGGACCAAATGGCATCACATGACGGACCTGGGAGTTGTAATTCCACTGTTTGGCCACTACAAAAATTGGCTTCAAAATCCAGCACACTTTCTGGAGACCTGGGTACCTGTCCTCTGATGTCCACTGGTAAGCTAGTGTTAGCCCTGACACGGCCAACCATTTTTGTTGGGTGGGAGCTAACTTGCTAGTGGTCCTGCTCATTTGGTAATTACTGACGGTAATGCACATTGATGGCAGGACTGCGTTGCTGTGGAAACATGGTGGCAAACTTCCGGTCTCCCCTCAGGTAGTCCTGGTGAGTAAGTGACTTCATTTTGAGCTGCAAATACCTTTTAGCATTTTTAACTATGTTAGCACCTCTAGCAGTGCTGACACTTCTAACTGTGCTAACAGCACAAACAGTGATAGGCCTAATACATTTAACAATGCTAAAGGGGCTTTGTGTCTCAAAATTGAGCCTTATTCTACAGAGGAGACCTCAGGGGAGACTGGAGGGTGAGGGCAAAATGTTTCCATAGCTACACGGTTTGGGCAGGATGGCTTAACTAGCGGTAATCACCAAATGAGCGGCGCCGCTAACTTGTTCCCATTAGACTGGGTTTGTGTGCAGGGCAGTAAACTGAAGAGTACTGACATACATAACCAGCATAGACTGTATAAATAATCGATGTAGCTACCGTGATGTCATCCACTGGTTTGTGGACTGCCATTTTGACGCTTTAAGTTTGCCATTTAAGCCATCGACATCTTGGTTTTGTGGAGCCACAAGTGACTATATTTGGAGCGGGGGGTGGATCTGACTGGAAGCTGAGGACATTTAGCAGACAGCCTGGGTCTCAAGCAGCCCCACCCTTAAATATACCTAACATTGGGCTTTAAAAAAATGTAAACAGCTGAATTACATAAAAATTCCCCCCTGCCGTACGGTTTTCATAAATGTTTATATTAGCTATCAAGACCAAAGCAGTTTTTTTGTAAACATGTTTGTTTCTTCTGTAAAGTTGGACATTTTAACATAGGGGATCTATGGGGATTGACTCTGTTTTGGAGCTAGCCTCAAGTGGCGGTTTGATGAATTGCAGTTTTTGGCATTTCTGCATTACTTTCATTTTTCAACCTCGCAGATTTCCACTTAGTAACGAGTCGAAAATATCCTCGACAGTTAACAGATTATTGGTTAGCTGTTGACGCACCCTGTTTTACTTACCGCTTTATCATGATGATCATCTCAATTCTTCATACTCTGATCACGTTTTCCGTGCTCTCTTGGTCACCATGTGCGTTTTATGTCCTCCCCTCTTAATAGTTTGTGGTCAGTGAGCCCATATATGGTGGGACCTGTCCTTGTATTTACTAACTGATAATCTTTTCTTTAAGTCCAGGTAGCAGTGATACATTTTCTGTGTCATATTTTTGTGTGCTCCCGATTGTATATCTCCCTCCTTAACACCCCCCCATTGCCTCGGCTCCTTCACACCTCTCTCTGAACTCATCTCTTCCTTTATTCGCTCTGTTGCCTCTCACCGCCGCCACCTTTCTCTCTCTCTCTCACCCTCCATCTACCGGCGTCTCTGAAGAAATGTCCCTTATAATCTCGCTCTTTTTTCTTCAGGTTTACTCACATTCGTCCCCTCAGGCAGGGTGAGTCAGGTGTGACCACATCTCTGGTCAAGAACTGCCTGGGTTAAACATCTCACACACACACACACACACACACACACACAAACAAATCCAATCTCTACACCGTATAGCACACATTCCCTGGATTTCTTATTCAGATATCTCTGTGCTGTGGTCACCTTTCCATCAGTGTTGTGCATACACGTGTGTGTGCTTGTGCATGTGTGTGAGGCCGGTTTCTGCTTTGTTCAAATGATATGCATGCTGTCAATTTTGAATCAGTGTGCCGTAGCGCTCTACACACCCACACAATGAGTGTGTATGTATGATTTTGGGGCATCAGAACACACACACATACGCTTGGGAACAGACAGGATAAAATAGTACTGTGTATGTTTGTAAGATGCTGCGGTTATCAGTCTGAGTGACACTGCTTCATGTCTTACAGGTGGGAGGAGATAAAGCTCTCTCCTGCCTTTCTTATTTCTATCTCCCCCTGTCTTCATCTCTCGATTTCATTTTTTCATCCCTCTACCAAACGCACCCCCTCGCTCTCCCACCTTTTCCCGCCTCCATCCTCAAACCACAGTGGCCTCCGCTGTGCTCCACTTGCTACTTTTCTTGCATGTCTCTCTGAACGTTTGGATCGATAAGAGCCGGCTGCGTAATAGAATTAGGCTCTAATGGAAAGTACAAACTAGCTTTCTATTTACTAAATCCCTCCAGGGGGGTTCTGGGTAGGTAAAGAGCAGACTGTGAAATGAGACTGCAGTTGAAGACGTACGTGCACAGTATTCAAGTGCATGGTTGTGTGTGTGCGTGCATGTACATGTTTGTGCATGTGGGGGAAGGGAGATACTGTAAATAGACCTGAAATCAAGTTAAATTGGTTTAGTTCCTCAGCTGCTGTCTCAACATTGGGTTCATGGATTTTTCCACAAGTGATGAGTGGAGCTGAGGACAGCAGGAGAGAGAGTGCGTTCTTTGTTTGGGTTTGTCTGTGTTTTTTAGTGAGTGCAAAATAAGTTCAAAGAATTTCTTGGGTTGTATTTTTATTTCCTATCTACTCTTAGAAATAAAGGTGCCAATTAGAACCATGTAGGAATTCCCCCCAGGCATACAGTATTTGGTTACTGGTTGAAGCTTTTATATCAGGGTAGCAACTATTCTTCCTGGGGTCCACACATAAAAACAACACATTTTCCTTTCATGATGGTCATCTCTTGTCTGGAATAGCCCAAAATCTCACTGTGTATACCGATCATAAAAATACCATAGCGTCAGCCAACTAGACTAAATAACACAATACCACAGCCAGAAACAAAAACATGTGCTAAGTTGACTTTGTTGTGTTATTGGAGCACCTCATGTAACCAGTTTCTATTGAAAATGACTTGTAGCTTGTTGCTGTGTCATTCGTAATGTGAACACAAAGAACCCTTTCTTCTAAAAAGGGTTCTTCAGGAGCAAATTGTTCTGGGTAGACCCTCAACCTCTTGTTTGTAACGGTCATATCCACACATTCAAATCAATGTGGAATATAAAAGTAATTGAAAGAAAACTACATAATGTTATTATTGTAATGAAATATTAACGAAACACAAGATATTTGGCCACATTTTTACAAATCATTTAAACACGCAAGTGAATTATTTTCAAAACAGTCGAAACTTGATAGGAAACAATTAAACTGATACAATTAGAAATATTGTGTAGTTTGATTTTTGTTTGAAACAAAAGCGCTTGCTGCCAAATCAGAGAACTAACAGCACACAGCTAAACAAACAATCCATCAGTCCGCTGTGTGGCAAAACGTCACAGTCGGGGTTTGATGGAGGCAGAGTTGTTGTGTGAATTGCTTTTGTTGTGGCGGAGTTTAGATTTGACAACCCGGCCTGTTAAATGTGAACATTTTAAGATAATGGTTTGACTTCATGGCTTTTTGAAATGAGTTTTTCTTTTACTTTAATATTACTTTTTTTATTTTCTAAACTTGCTTATCTCACCTCTTGGTTCTTTTTCTTCTTCTCTTTTGTTCTCTTTTCCCAATCCACCATTCATCTTTAATCTTTAGTCCTCTCCTCTCCACTTTGAGTACCCCTAACTCTGTAGTTTTCCTTCCATCAACTCCATTGTTTTCGCTCTCTCATCTTACCCCTCTTTCCTCTCTGCCCGTCACTTTCTCCAGTGGCTTTGAAAGAGTAACATGACCCCTTCTGTAAGGATGCTTGAGTGTGGCATAGACATGACTGATGTGAAACACACACACAGACATTCAAGGGCTTATCTGCTCAAAGGTGAACACATGTCCAGTCAACTGGGACTCTGAATGTTTCATCAGAACACAGGGGGCCACAGTTCAGGTTTCAGATGTGTAGGTGTGTGTGCGTGTGTGTAAAAGAGAGGGAAAGTTTGTGTGTGTGCAGAGAGAAAAAAAGGCAAGTGCTTTACATAAGACATAAAAGACAAATGTTTCGTGTCACATGGAATCATAGAGATGGATGTAGCTTACATGCAAGCAATTAAACATGTCTGAAGTGCTCTAATTGAGCTCCAGGAGGTGTGTGTCGTTCTGTGTCTTGCTCTGTGTGTATGTCCATGACTTGCTTATGTCTGTTTGACACACAGACACGCACCAACAAGCTGCACAGTATGCATTAAGTGAATATGTGTTCCGTCTACCTGCATGGTGACAGTGTTAAGATGGTGAGTTTGGAGTTTGAGCCTGTGGCACTAATCACTTTCCTCCAGATCCCTCCATGCTTCAGGTGCTGTACCTCCAGGACTCCCCCCTTATCTCTAACCAGAGAGGGAGAACACAGAGTTTCCCACAGCCACCAGCACATACACATACCTTGGGATGTAGCCTATCTCTTCCCAGCAGCCCCGGGGGCTGTGTACAACTGGCATCTCTGCAGAAACCAACCTCTATCAACATGGTCATCCAAACTGACTGATTTAAACAAAGTTTTACATGGCTTTTCAGGCATGTTTGGTTTGTCCTCAAAAAAACACATTTTACCACAAAGCAAAGCACTGTTTAGTTCTGCACTGGAGGTGGAAGTCTTGGCTTTTTAGATTTGAATCCAGCGGGCTATAAGCCACGGAGATGTTTAAGTGAGTCTGAAACACTATACATTAAACATTAAGCAGATGTACATGATGTCTGGTAAAGAACTGTGACCTCAGTTATAATTAGAATGCACTTTAGCAAGTATATTTACGTCCCAATAGCAGAGCCAGGAAAGTTCTGCACTGTCTCTCTGTGTCAGTAGTGGGAGTATTTTGTCCTGGGTGAGTAATGTTTTCATTCCGCATCAATCTTTGTACCACATTTCTGGTATAAACAACCAGACTGTGGATAAACAATGTAACTCAAAACTGCTAAAAAGGCATTTGATATTTTTTTCTTAATGCTGGCAGATTGTAGTTAAAATCAGGCACTGATGCTGTTGTTTATTATGCCTCTGTGCCGGCGATAGCTGTAGCTGTAGGTGTTACCTCTTCAGGTGGTCCATCCATTTGTCCATCTGTCTCATTCTTGTTAATGCAATATCTTAAGAACACCTTGAGGGAACTTCTTCATATTTGGCACAAACGCCCACTTGAACTCAATGATAAGCAATGCAAGATATGACCACAGAAAGAGATTTCTGTGGTCATAGGTCAAGGTCAAGGTCACTGTAACTTCATTGGTCTCATAATTGTGATGCGATATCTCAACAACAGCATGATCGTTTTTTGTTTTTCTTTCTGTTTTTTATGCCCATTGTGGCCCCCCAAACCAATTTTAAATGGCCCTCTGCTTGACTTTCAAAATATAGCGTACTATATGTGGCCCGCCACACAAAACTTGTTGATAAAGCAATGTCACTTTGCGTTGTCTTGCTGAGGGCTTTCATTCAGTTTTTAGACATGCAGCAAGTAGGAACTATGCAGGCAGAATTTCTGTGTTTTCATAAACAGCCAGTAAATAAACACATTTAACAGTTACCTAACAGCAGATATTTCCTGCTGGGTAGCAGACACAGCCATGGCCACGAGGCGTAAAGTCTTTTGATGTAAGAAGCAGCTGCCCCCAGGTATTTTTCATGTGATCTAATCTGGAAAAATAGGACTTGAGGGAGGGAGTTGGCACAAATGTCCATTGTAATTTAAGATTAAACTGATCAGAATTTGGTGGTCAAAGGTCACTGTGATCTCACAAACCATATTTTTGGCCATAACTCAAGAAGTTATACAAAATTTCACACAAATGTCTAACAGGATATAATGATAAAATTGTGACATTTTATATCATATAATGCAATACTTGGTCAGGGTCAAGGTCACAGGTCATCTTTACTGTGACATCATAATCATTCTACAAAAAGACTGCTGGACATTAATCAGTGCCATCACTCAAAAACAGAAAGGGAGACATTTGGTCAGAAACTGAATTGGTGAAACTAATCTTGGGTGTCCACCTTGAAACTGTGCAGATTGATTTTCTGTGTTGCTCGGTGGGGAAGATGAGTGTGAAGATTCCATGTTTTTTTGGGGTTTTTTTCCCCCACAGACATGGATGTAAACTGGCACTGCAAATTGATTGGTTTACAGAGGCATACATCATCATACGGATTATATAGTGACATTGCGGTGTTGTATTACTTCCCTGTTTCTTGTTACTGCCTTACTGTTTTGCTTTATTGTGACGCAAGTGACTCGATGTGACGGAACATGATGTGACACTCGCTGACATGGTGTGCAATGATGTCATGCGGTATGACAAAATGTTTAAGTTCTCATTTGCACATTGTTTACAGACATTTCCACACTGTTTAATAACTAATGCAACCTAATGAGCGCTGCAATGCCAAAGTGTCTCTCACAGGAAAAAGCTCCCTGAATTTTAGCAGCAGTAACACCAAGTCGGCGACATTTTCACTGTTAATAACATCCAAACTATAAAAACAGACCAGTTTGGAAGCGTCTTGATCATTAAAAAACACAAAGGGTACCTAGCTTTGTTTCTTTGTTCTGCCTGCTAATTGCCTGACCCAAGCATTGTATTTCCTCATAAGTGCCAACCCAGACAAAGCACACAGTCAGCAAATATCCCCCCTCAGTTCCAACTGTGCTCCCTAAACCTCAATTATTCACAACTTATGAATAACGCACTTTACCTCAAGCTGGCAAGTGGGGGTATTTTTGCACATGGCGGCTTGAATTAGTCATAACCTCACAATGGCAAAACATACAATTTTCATGCCTCCAGCCTTTTTCTTGTGCGGGGTATAAAAGTGCCATAATAAGTATTTTGCTGTCAATACATGTAGAGAGTGTCTTAAACTAACCCGTATGCTTAAAGCTTCAAAGCGACCAGCTCGCTGCTTTCAGTGTGACTGACCTGGCATGTGAAGGAATGTAGTCATGTTTAATTGATCTGAAATCTCTGCAGCCTCATTTTTCATATTGCATGGTTCAGCTTTATTTCTAATGACCGACAAACAATAGAAGACATTTTTTGCTTATAGAGCACTTAAGTTGTTATTCCAGACTGTTGCTACTAACTTGAGTTAGAAAAATGAATAAGTATCATATTGGCTGCTGCAGCCCTTTTTTGCAAAAAAGGGGATTTTAAAAAAAAAAATTGAATGTATATAGTATTTTATGATGTATTTGATTGGTGGGTGTTGGTTTCAATTAATTTAGCTTTTTATCACCTGACACCTATTAATCATAACCAACAAGCCTTTCCTTTCAGGCAGACACATTGAGTCAGTGAACTTTGGCACCACATTTCAAAGTGCTGTCTATTGAGAGTTGGTGAAATTTTATATATCATAAATACTAATATATAGTAATATGTATCATAAACCAACATTTTTTATCGACAAAGTGTACGAAACATCATATTATGCCTCCCTCTGCTGATGGGCCATCATGATAAGGGTGTGCATAACATGATGTTAATTCCACCACAGAAGAGACTTGATGGTGACTAAAATTGGGTGGGGAAAAAGTGGATTTATCAATACTGGTATCGGTTATAAGCCAAATCAGATGTTATATATTACCATATTGGATACTGGCAAAAAATCTAATATCTTGCATCCCTAACTAACTGTTTTGGAAAAAGTTCAGAAAAAAAGATAAAGATTGGCACTTTTGTACACATATGATTAGGACTACTGGTTAAAGATGGTTAAACAGCACTAAAGCCAGGAAGTATCTCAAGAGTTCGTGAGAAAGTCGGTCAAGTGTTCTGACCCCTCCGTGGAGGAGGTTAAGCCAGACAGATGGAGGGAGCAAGGGAGTAATGGCCCACATTAAAGTGAGATTTTGTGGAAACAGAGTGAGTTTTCAGAACCCTGGACAGCGCCGCCAAAGGCCTGCTGGCTCTTTACCTGTCCATGGTGCTGAAAGATTATAAAATAGGACGCTAAGGAATAGAGTGCTCTGTGTTTGCGTGTGTGTGTGTGTAGTCATGCATCCCACTTCCAAATAAGATTTCCTTCCTTCCCAGTTGATTTTCATACATTAAGCGCCTCTTGATGCGTCCCTCTCTCTCTATTTCTCTGTCAGTCTGTCTCCCTGTCTTGTATCATAGACACCGACTTACAAATATGATCCGCAGTGCACTTCGCCCAGTGCACACCCCACCTCCCCGCCGCCCCGCGGTGTTTGAATCGAAGTTGTCCATGCGTGAGTCTCTCGCGTTCACGCTGCGATGGTGCGCTCGCTTGTCCGATCTCATGAAGACATGAAACGCTCAACCAGATTATCCATCGCTGTGTGCGTGTCTGGGCTGTTTGTGTTTGCGTGTCCGAACTTACTGTATGCTACGTTACCCCTGTGTTTCAAATCACAATGCTGGTGTGAACTGGTTATGAGCATGCCTCATCAAATATTCAATCCGCCATACAACATTTTTTCCCACAGACTGCCATCCCCGCAAGCCACGGACACGCGCGCGCGCACTCTGCTCCCTGTCTATGTAGTGTAACACTCAATTGAATTCAATTGAATTCGATTCAATTCAATTTAGCGAGTGATTTACTGCCGTTACACAGGCACTTTCCAGACGGGACTAAATAAATCAGTGTTCGCTATATAATGAGGAGCATGCCCCCTCAATCAGCGGTGTGTTACTCTTTATACAGGAGCTTATTGCTGTCCGTTTCCCTAAATGTGACTCTCTCTCTCTCTCTCTCTCTCTCTCTCTCTCTCTCCCTCTCTCCCTCTCTCCCCTCTCACTCACTCACTCAGAACTCTTCGCTGAGAATTTAACCACAAGATGAGATTTTGACGCGCCGGAGAAAAATTAATAAGCCCATGGAGCGTGGGAATAATTAGAAAATATCCACTTTTTCGGGCCATCTCATCGTTTTGAGAGGAGGACATTTTTAGATTTTTTTTTTCGATCCGTGCATTTGTCAGAAGCGATCCTTGGGTAAACCTTCGTGGGATATTTTGGCTGTTAGGAAGAGGCTCGCTTGACAGAGGCGCCCCTCCATCGCGTTTTCCGCCGGGAGGAGCGCTGGGCGCATGATGAAGTGAAGCCAACACTCTCGTTGAAAATTTAGTATTTTAGCCTGCAGGTGATTAACTGTTGCAATTTGGTTTGAAAAAAGGCACGCCTTTTGGATACAACGTCTGGGAATACCAAGTTGAAAGCTCTGAAATTGGTGTCGGAATGCTCTGAGAAGATGTGAAATGTTCCTCGTGTCATTTTTTGTGGGGAATGGCAAAAAAGAAGATATGTTTTTAGGTTGGAAAAATATTTTTCTTCTGCTTCATGGGATTTTTTTTTTTTTTTTTTTTTGCAGCGTGCTCAGTCAACGTGACCGCGGTTGAAAAAAAGTGTTCCCAAATTCCTTAGCGCATACAGCTTAAAGTGGAACCCAAAAAATATTGATTATCTTTGACATTTGCTGGCTCGAAATGGTTGTTTAGGAGCCCCAAAATAAAACTTGGAGGGTGATAAAACACTGTGAGAATTTGCCGTTTGATTTTCCTTCTGGGTTTTTTGGAAATGTGAGTCTAGTGGAGGACCAGTGCGCACTACACAGAGTCGCCAAGGCTGCAACGCACAACCCAATTTTCCATCGGGGAACCGGGGCTTTGCGCCGCAGCATCGCAACGACGTGCTCGCTTTTTCTCGCCGAAATGCCCCCGTGTGCGCCGATTCCATAAATGGCAAGTGGATACTGATTCTCTATGGTGTTCACCGGCCAGGTGTCTCAGAGAAGGCGAAACCGCGGCTGTTTTGTTCAGTAGATCCTGGACACACCTTTTTTAATGTCAGTCAAGGTAAGTTTGGCCCGCTTTCACTTCGAGTCTTTATCTGATTATCAAGTCTTTGTGTTTATTTTTTATTTTTATTTTTTTAAGAAAAGCTGGCAGAGAGTGCACAGATGAGGCAGAAGTGTTGCTTGTTTATTAGACCTGTAGCCTCACTGATCCGACAAGTGATCTTTTTTGTCGTTTTATCCGCATATTTCCACAGTGAAATTTTCTCAAAAAAAGTTGCAATGAAAATAACGCTGCCTTAAAAAAATGTTGAATTATGAATGTTGAATGCTTATACAGATATCAATACAGTTTTAAATTTTGTAGCATTATTTATTTTTAAAACAAAAATGTGTGTGACCACAATGCAGCTTTTTACAGTTGGCAATATCTTTAGCATGTTCAATTTAAAATGGGCTCCACATAATGATTATTATTCAACACATTTCCCTTCCTGCTTTAGTTTGCAAACTCGCAGATATCTCAGTAATATACTGAATGTTTTACTGATAAGATGCTGTCCATGGTGCTGAACAGTATTGTGTCACATGTATTAATCTAGTACGCACAAAGTTGGTGAGGGCCTCCTGAATTATGTGTTTTGGACACATTAATTGCACTACCTGATGCAGCCAAGAATCATCAGTAACAGAGTACAATGCTAGAAGAGTCACTGCTGTACATTTTCAACATTTTATTTTTATTGTTCCCTTTACTTTCAAAGAAAATGTGGCCAGTTTAGACAGTGGTGCAAATATCTGATCATACAGACCATGATCTCATTGGAGTGACCACCCCCTCTCTCCTCTTTACTCCTCTCCTCTCTTCTCCTCTTTTATCCTCTCCTCTTCTCTCCTCTCCTCTCCTCTCCTTGTTGATGGAGACATTTTCTGCCTTATATACCTCATTAGTGTGTCTTGCAGCTGACACAGACTGAAAAAAAGCTATATGATGTAGATCCAAGTGCTGGATGATGCTTTCACAGCATTTTTTTCCCATTCAAGCATAACCATTTAAGGATAAAGGGGCGTTTGTTATCACATATTTAGCGTCTGGCCAGACTGATTCTGACTCTTGGGCTGTCTACCAGTGGTTGCCAGTAATTTTTCCAGAAATGTAAGCTCACTCTCCCGCTGCACCCATTGTAAGTGACTCCGCATAAAATTGCCATCTTAAAGTCTACAACATAATATAATTGGATTGAGCTCACAGACACACATTGCCTCCATAAATAGACCCCCAAAATGAGTCTTTTTGTCCATGCTGGTAATGGCAGGATTCCTGCTAATTATGAGGTCGATCTTAAGGCCTTAACAATAATGAAACGCCCTGGAGCTGCAGCAATGAGAGGCAGCTGGCTGTTGTTTTAAGTGAACTCTGATCCTTGGAACAAAAGCATCAATAAGACTGATCATTCATGTCCGCCCCCCCTCCCTTCCCCTCTATTGATGTTAGCTTTTGGCGGTGGTGTCTAACCTCTAGCATGAGCAAATGTCTCATGTTGATTGATGCTGTTATCAAAAGACTGTCAAGTGTTTGGGTTACACATTTCTGTCCAAAATCTGAGTGTTGCTCAATCATATTGGTTCTTATCAACGCTTAAGATGTCTCACTGCCTCGATATGCATGTAAAAATAGCTTTTAATCTCGCCGAGTGACCCCAGTTATGATCAAATACCTTATTCAGGAAATGTGAGTGCCTTCCATACACATTGACTCACACAGGATAGGATGTTCAGCTACTGTCCTTGAGTCTTTCTTGCCAACTATTATAGGGTCAGGATCTCTGGCAACCACAGACGAGAACTTAACATATTCCTTGCTGCTCTTAAAAGAGCAAACACTGCATGGAGCGATGCCAAAATCCCCCAGCATGAACAGAAAGAGATGACATGATGGTGACATATTTTTAATACACTGGGGTCAAGGTGCACTTGCGGTTTCATATTTCCAGAGACACTGGAACACATGCATACTGGCCCAGACACTCACATAAGAGCACACCCACGCACAATCGGACGTCAGGTCTGGCCTGTGCGAGACCTGGTATTGTGGTTCACTGTAGGGGGCAGAGAGAGGGCATTTATAGTTCTTTTGTAGCAGCAGCTCACAATGACCTGAAAGTAACAGGGGGTGGCACAAATGGAGAGAGAGGCTGCGCTGTGTATAGAAAATGAGATGGAAAAGCAGATGAGAGAGAGTCGAAGAGAAAGGAATGACAAGGAGATTATCAGGGGATAAAACAAGAGGAGAAGAAAAGACATGGAGCAAAGATGGGGGCAAAAGAGAAGCGACAAGATGAGATTGAGAGGGTGCAAGGGGGTGTAAAGATCAAGCCAGATGTTTGGGGAGAAATGGAAGAAGAGATGAAAAAGACAAAGAGCTGGAGAGAGTGGGGACAGCGAGCGGGATGGGAGCAGGTCTGCAGTGGATGCTGGTATTATTCGGTTTGGTGAAACGATTGGTTGATGCTTGACAACTGTGTGGCGAGGGCAGCCACATACTGCGCCTTGAGAGCCTCCTGTGAAGGCCAGAGGAAAAGAGAGAGAGAGAGAGCGGCAGAGGGAGGGAGAGTAGAGAAGAGGTCTGGTAGCTGCGACTGTCAATATTCTGTGATGGAGAACAAAGAGAAGGGAAATGTGATGGGTGGAGGGACAAACACCAGCAGAGAGAGTAAGACAGAAAAAAGAGAAACAAGAGGAAAAATGTCTAAAAGCAAAATGACAGAGAGAAGACTGTTTTTTATCAAATATCTGCATTTTAGTTGCTTGCCATGAGGTTGTTGAAGAGTTTCAGTTTGTCCTTTACTTCATTAATGTGCTTGATTTCTCCTGAAAAAATAAAGCACAAGTAATAGTTTTAAACAATGCTCAGAGGCTTTTCATTGGCCTTCTTGAAGTATGCGTATTATAAATCAGGTGGTTTTGACTTTAGATCTACCCCTCTCTTACTGTGTGTGTGTGTGTGTGTGTGTGTGTGTGTGTGTGTGTATGTGTATGTCTTCCTGAAAAAGTGAGTCACTGTGAATGCCACCGGCAGTCAAGGCTGTTGACTCATGTACACTCACCCACAGGCACTGCTATTGTTTCATGCTGAACGTGATTGTGACCAAAGGTATGTTTGAGTGTGTGTGTGTGTGAGAGAGAGAGAGAGAAAGAGAGAGAGAGAGACCACAGGGGGGTGTTTGTGCATCTGTACACGACAGATTGCATGCAAAGAACCGTAAAAGTGGGAGATCAAAGAAAAAGATACAGGGGTCGACAAAATAAACACCTTGGCGGAGGGGGACGTTTCTTTTACTGGTTTTTAGGAAATTGCAATTACAAAGACAGCTGCTCAGGTGCAGTCGCATTAACTGGAGTGGAAATTTAACAGCTGCAAAAGGAGTAAAACTATAGCTGTCAGTTGTTTTAAACGACAGTCCAAAAGAAGGAAATACATAAACACTTTAATGAGGCATGGGGCATGGTCTTGACAATTATAGTGTTTGACAAAAGATGTTTGCAAAGAGGATCAACACTTGTAGGTTGGCAATCATCGAGAGAAGTAAACAGACACTTAAAAGGGACCTGTTATGCTTCTCCTATTTTTTTTATCATAATGTTAAAATGTCAGATCTTTTTATTAAATGTGGCCAAAGTTCCAAATAATGAGGTAAACTATGTTAAAATGAGCAAAAACCTTTTGGCCTCAGACCATTCTGAATATTCTGATTTCAACATTTTTTTCACTTTGGTTACAAGGTGTCTGTGACACTTATTGCTTGTTTTTTACTGGTGATTTTTAATGTCAGAAGTGTCACTGTACACAGTCATTTCCATTGTCCAGTTGTGTTTAGAAGCTTTTATTGGTGACTTTTCCTTTTTATGGGAGACAGTGGCGCTATACCCTGGCAGCAATTACACTGCTGCATGTAGCTATATGCTAACGTTAGGGAAACGTGATCTTTGTTGCTGATGTTGTTAATTTCTCCCTGATTTTGGAGCATTTTCCTGCTGGAGCATGTCCTGTTGTGTTTAGAAGCTTTTAGTAATGATTTTTCACGGTAGAGAGTGCCCACCTTTTTTGTTACAGTCATTTCCAGGTTCCACTTCATAGACACCAAGATGTGCAAGACCTGGAAACGTTAACCAATCAGAGCAGACTGGGCGTTTTTTGGGAGAGGGGCTTAAAGACACAGGTGCTAAAACTGAGCCTACTTAGACTGAGGGTGTTCCTGCTCAGACAGTATGAGGAAAATCAAGAGAAATACAAGCATGAGCCTGAAAATGAGCATTATAGGTCACCTTTAACAAGACAACACATGAACAAATTGCAGACAGGCCTTTTAAAAAACCAAATCAGTGCTTCTGTATCAGAAAAAAAACCCTAGGTGCTTCATTCTTAACATAGACATTATCTCAAGGGACATGTCATGAATGACTTTACTGTATAAGGTGTGAAACCGGGGCAATAAATAATGATATTAGACTGCAGATTGCATGTTTTTCTGAAACATGTATGTGCTTAGCCAATCAGGACGCTCCCACTGAACATTACTGCGCCTGCCATTATAAAAGAGCAGCAGCTGCCCTTTTTTCTTACACACTTCGACAGCAGCAAAGCTGGCCACTTCAGGACTTTGTGGTTCTTCCTGGCTGAGCTTGGTTGCTTTGGTGCACCAGCACTGACTGTGTTTTTCGGCTTGCTAGCCTGGAGCAAACAATAAATATTTACCATGTACTTTATATAATGATTGCTTCACTCTGGCTTTCAGAGTAAAGCATGACTGATAGTGGTTGCTGTCACACCTGGTGGAGAAAATGTGTGAGTCACTGTTCGTGTGTAAAACACAAAGATTTATTGACAGAAAAAAAAAACTTGCTTTTAGAATCTAAAGGGCATTTTCCTCTAAAAGTTGAATTATTCTGTTAATATGTAAATACAGTAAACAAACAATCTGCAACATCTATTCTTCTTCTCTGAGGCACAATCAGCAGGCAAAATAGTGATGACATAATATTCAACAGTGTCTGTGTGTGCACAAATATTTGCTGCCGTGATTTAACACCTGGAGCCAGAAGAGAGCAGAGTGTGTGTTTCGTATCTCTTGTTTACGTATAGACAGACTTTCGTTCACATGGTGTGTCCTTACAGTATCACATTAAATCCAGGTGCTTTCACTCAGTGTGCTCAGGTGCAACAATATAAACCCACACACATACACACACATCTGCAGTAAATCTCTGTTGAAAAGCAGCAGTCGCCCCCATCACACAACATCCCCAATTATAGATGATTGTATGCCACTCAGCATGTGAGGGTGTGGATTTATGGTAACTAGGTGTGTATGTATCTAGAATGATGTGTTTGTTGTGTCAGGGATTAGTGTGCAGTCTTCTGAATTCCTGACAGGTGATAGCTGCTGGGTAAGCCGCAGTTCACTCTGTAAATAAAATCTGCTGTTGTCGGATTAGGAAATGAAGGTTAAAATTGTTCAAATGAATTCAGAATTGAGATTTTCCCATGGCATGTTATCATACTGTGCAAGCAGATAATAGAATATTTAAATCTTTCCATGATGATGTAATCATCCTGATTTTATTATTCTAAAAATGTAAACATAAAGCTTTAGGGGTACTTTTCATTTTTGTTAAGTAGAGGGATTTGGAGTTGCATTGTGTCATGCCTGCTTCTCTCACCTGAGTCACCACCTGCCAGTGGTGTCTTTTTTTACACACAATAATGTGTGCAAGTGTTGACTCTGTTATCATCAAGACCACCTAAATTGAGAACAAGTGATGACAAAGACCAGTCCAACAGGAGTCCCACACTCAAATTTATCTGGAAAATCCAAAGTCCTATAAAATTACCCACAGAAAGATTCCTCTTCATTCGCCTCTTTCATTGCCATGTATACTGTTTGTGTGTGTATGTATTTGTGTACCACAAGAAATGTCTCTATAACATAATCAAATGGCAATACAGAGTTGAATTTTATATGACAAAACAAATAAAAACAAACACGAGGAGCTGAAATCACCTTCAACATCTTGATACAACACTTTTTTTGAAAAGGCACTTTAGTGATATCCCCACAATTGTTCCTTTTCTTTAAATAAAATCCAGAGTCTTCTTTGACCTGGACACAACAGGGTAAAGACGGGACTGAGACCATCAAAAAGTGGTCTTGAGACAGGTCTTGGCCTCGAGACCAAGAGTTTGACTTACATTACTGACTGTATAAATCTAGCTGAATGATAACATTGGAATACACAAGATATACAGATTGATAAATAGCTTAAGAAAAACATTTGCATTATGCCATAACTACTGTTAGCAGTAATTAGCTTCGCTTATATAGACTGAAAACTGGGAAACAGCTGGCACATAACCCCCCATCAAACTGCAGCATGATGTTTTACACTTCCTTGTTTACACTGCCGTCCTGTACGGATTAAACAAACTAGATATAATCTGTATTTGGCAATCTTTAGAGGTGCTGTTAGATGGATTTTGCCACCTTTGGACCCGGTGTTTTTCCTGGTTTCCTGTCTTAAGCTAAGCTAAGCTAACCGGTCGCTTTGGGTAGCTTTGTAATTACTGTGCAGATAGTTGTGTTGTGTCAATCTTCTTCAAGGTTTTCCAAAGATGTTGAATGTCAGCGCTTATTTAGATTATACTGTGCAGTATTTAACATAATGGAGAAGCTTTAAGTTTAGGTATTTATGGAGCACCTCTTTAAAAACTCGGGCTTTAGAGGAAAGAAATGTGTACTAGAGATAATCTGCTACCCTCTAACTGTTGTTTGGTTGAATGTGGACCACAACACCCCCAAAAGGCACCTGAGTGCTTTCAGTTGTCCCAGAAACATCCAACCTTACACCTGCTCGCCACATTATTTATCAGCGACAGCAACCTGACAAAAAACCTCTTGCTCCACACCACAATTTTTATTTGTCTCCAAACACCTTTTAATCTGGTGGATCTGATCTTGCTGGCATTACACAACCTACTCTATATTTAAGACACCATCGATTTTGTTATGTCATAGTGCATACAAAAGTTTAAGTGTGTGTATTGACCCAAAAAACAGACTCTTGTTGTCGGCAACACTTTAGCACCTGATATTTCTGTTTTGATTCCAAGTCGAACTCTTTTATCACTGAAATGTCTCACACATACACACACAGGCGTGCTTACACTTACCTATTCACTCTTGCGCTCTGTGACACGCACAGACACACATGTGGTCCCTTGGCGTGCCTCTTCCACAGCTGTTTTGTCACCTGTCAGGGCTGACACCAGTAAGGAAGGCCATCTCAGGCCCGCTCTAGCGTCACTAAGCCATTTTGACGGACACTACATCCCGTTCTGCTCACTGCTCAGCCATGTGAACGAACGGCGCCCCTGCTATGAAGATTTGCGACCTTTTTGGAGTCAGAGTGGCACTTCCTGAGTGTTATTGTCATGATGTTCCTCACGGTTGATTGCATGATTAACGGATCACTTTGCACTTGTGAGGGATACGTAATGCAGTAGAATAATTTTAGCATTTTAAATTGTTCTTGGAAATTGTTATCAATCATAACTTAGAAAAGACTCGTCTGTTACTGGAAAAAATTATTCATGCAGAGTGATTGACAGCAGAAATTGTTGCAAATTACGGTAATTTCTCACAGGAGAGTAAATGACTTAAAGGACAGTAAGACCTCAAACCTCTGAAAATAGATGCACACCTGCATTTAACATTACAGGCTCTACACAACAACTCACATATGGAGATTCAATTATCAAGGAATATCTGAAATTTGTAGAACTATTATATTCAAAAACAACACACAGATCACTGCAGTGCTTCAAACCAGGTAAATCAGTGAAACTGACCTAAGAGAGATAGAACACAGTCACCGGGCAGCAAAGCAGCAGCACTGGTTATCTCTGGGAAACACGTCTTTGCTTTATATGATTCTATCTCTTATTCTGTTAGACTGAAGATATACTCACTTTTAACCATGGTTGCTTTACGTATTCTGTGTCCATCTGCAGTGTTGTGCACGTCCTCACAAATTTATGCAACACTTCTGCAAGATATATCAGACCAAATCACAATGTTTGTTTACAATCACTTTATGTAGAAACCACTTGCATCACATACATAAATTGAACACAATTAGTTAATATTTAGCCACCTGAAAAGGCCTACCTAAAAAAAACTCAGTATCATCTTAACTGGACACTATAACGACAGTATTTTCACTGCTTTACCTTACCATCAGACAGCTTTTTCCAACAGAGCGGGCAAGTATGTAAACAGTTTTGTCCACACACAGTTTGTTGGCAATACAAACATATGCTTAGAAAACAAGTATATCTCCAGCTTCACATGCAGGCTAAAGAATCTTATACCAACAGATATAAACCCCCCAAACCTATCTGTTGACAGTTATTCCATTTATTCTGCATTCAGTACACAAGAATTCATTGAAAGGCTCAGGTTTTGGATCAGACATGATATTGATCGTCCATCAACAACAGCATTTCTAAAGTGCAATGAGCATGAGGCTGCTATAGAATCATATCTGATCATTCTTTATGAGCAGCCGTGCTGTGTATATGTGGACAAATTCACTCCCAACAATACACACTTCCTTTGCTTTCTCTATATCTCTAATTCTCTGTCAGTTGCTTGTAAATTAAGGGTATTAACATTGACTGTTGCCAGAGGGTGTGTGTGTATTTGTGTGTGTGTGTGTGTGTGTGTGTGTGTGTGTGTGTGTGTGTGTTTGTGTCCGCAGATGAGAAAGACATCTAAGAGGAGGGGAGTACAAAGCAAACTTGCTTTTGGCTGGAAGCCCATTGTACTCTTTCACTCCACAATTCCCCATCCTCCTCACTCTCACTCTCACTTTCGGCTCACCCAACTCTTTACTCTTGCCACCTGCTCATCCCATAATATTGCATTAATTAAGTCACATATTAGAAGAGGGAGGGGGGGGCATATTTTGCTTTCCTCCTTTTATGTGATCACTTCTAATGCCTTCAAAGTCATCATGATTAAAAACGATAGCACGATTATATTAGTCATTCTTATCATCAGTGTCCTCATCATCACCACAAATAAATATCATCGTCTCAGTCACTGCCATCATCACATTCACCAGCAGCTTTACTGCCATCATCATCATTGTAATTATCTTTACCATCATCATAAAATAGATCTCATCAAAACCATCTTATCTTGTTTCTCTAACTGCTTCTTGGTCACTATGAACTGGTTTTAGGGTCTTAAAGGGATAGCTCTGTTGTTTGGGGGGGGTCATATGAGGTATTTATTCACAGACAGTATATTGCAAACAGCAGATGTCAGTCGCCACACCCCCCAGAAGCAGGAGAAGCAGGCTGGAGTCTGACATGGAAGCTAAGCAGTGTACTGCCGTAGAGTCCCACTTAAAAATAACAATATTAGGTTAGTGTATGCTGTATTGTGTATCTTCGCTGCTTTGCCTTGACGTCAGACAGTGATTTCCAACAGAAAAATGTAGCCGTTATATCGCTCTGTTCAAAGCTAGACTCAGATTCACCAAAGTTACACAACAACATTTACTAACTAACTGATTTGAAGCGGTGGTAGACCAGCAGCTCTTGTGTTCAACAAGCTAAAATGACAGTTTTTCTCAATGGAGTATGGTGGCTTCGATAGAACTGAAGCCGCTTAAGGCTCACTCGTTGAAACTTGTTGTCTGACGGAAACACAAAGTGGTGAAAATACTCTCAAATACTATACACTTAAACTGATATTGATTCTTTTTTTTAGGTGGGGCCTCAACTTTGTCAGGAGTCTAAAATGGTTTGACTCCAGCATGCTTCTATAAACCGGGGGTGTGCCGACTGACATCTGTTTGTATTACAGTAATACAGAATAACCCCACCTAAAAAAATCAGAACTATTCCTTTAAATATGCTCTTTTTGACCCAAGAAGCCTGTCAGAAAGCAGTTTCATTAGACTTTAGACTTTATATCTTGTGTTTCTTCTCTTTTTCTCTTTTGAAAACCTATACATTGTGGCTCATTTCTACATACACATACACACAAAACTGAGAGCTGCAGCACTCTAAATGTCAGCCCTCACTGTCTATTTGTTGATAAATTTGATTGATTGTCGACTCTTTGTGTGTGTGTGTGCGTGTGTGTCCATGTACGTGAATTGCAGCTGCCACAAATTGTCAAAGAAACACAGACACACACTGTTCAATAGTAGTGACTGATTTGAGTGTTTTAGAGTCACGCCTCCCAATCTATCAATCTAAATGTCCGCTTGGTGCTTGTTTGGTGTTTTAGTACTCTCCATGTCTTCGCTCCTCTGTCTGTATCAAGATGGATGCTCCCAGCCACCAATCACAGTGCAAGTATTTGGTGATTAACAGCTTGTCACATCACACACGCAGCCAGTTTGTCTGGACACGACGTCATCCCTCTCGTGACATTTGAAACCTGCTCCTTCACCCTACGTGTCACGGGCATGTTGCAATACATTAGGCGATGATCATGATGATGTGAAGTAGGAGTTATGGAATATGAGTAATTGCTGTGGTCATACTACATGACATAACATCAGCTGGAGATGACGTTGATGGAGTTTGGAAAGGAGAAGGCTGAGGATACGTGTGTGTGTGTGTGTGTCTGTGCTGACATTTCGAGGCCATAGAAAACAGGATGTGATGTTGCCTTAGATAAGTGACAGTGCAGACTCAGGACATACTGAATCGTTGTAATAAGTTAAATAATAAAATATCCACAAAGATTTCTTTCTACTGTGTGTTTGTGTGTGTGTGTGTGTGTGTGTGTGTGTGTGTGTGTGTGTGTGTGTGACAGAGAGAGAGAAAGATGATTTGGTCTATTGGTAATAATTACCTCAGGACTACAGGAATTTATCCTGCTTAGAAAGAGAGGGTTTCTGTCTCTTTGCCCGAAATTACCCACAGTATTCATATTCATGCGTGTGGTATAAACCTATATCATACATTATTAAATTAAATGGTAAGAAATTACGGAAATTGTGTCCATTATCAGTTGAACTTTCTTTCATATGTTTCACACTTTCACAGTTGACTTCTGTGGAGTTTTGTATTGTGTAATTCTTCTGGTATAATTGACCCTTAGCTGAATTCAACCACTGAGCGCAGTCTGGCCATTCATAGGAGCTAAACCACTGTGCTCTATAGTTTAAGATTTTCTTCATTTTCAGGCTCTTTTTGTGGATTTTAAGCTAATCATGGTTAAACAATGTAATAATGATACTTATCACTGGAGAGGTTGGAAGGAGTTGGTAAATGAACTTGCACTTGTATAACACCTTTTTGGTCTTCTGACTGCTCAAGGTGCTTTTAGATTACTTGTCACATTCACATTCACACATTCACACATTCACACATTCACACATTCACACATTGGTGGTTGAGGCTATGTGATGCCACCTGCTAGAGCTGGGCAGTGCAACGGCTGTATGATATATCAATATATTTCCTTGAGCTGCCCCTTGAAAATTGGAGAGTCAAATCATCAGTGGGAGATCCCACAGTTGATGAGTTTGCTTCAAGTCGTGCAGTCTCTTTTTTTTGCCAGTAAGTGTTCTGTGGAGTGTATTTCTGGTGATGTTTTGGTCCCTAGATTTTGCTGCAGAGTGAACTGCCGTGACTTTTATGCCACTCTTTGACAGAAGTTTCAGCTTGACATGATGCAGCGGTGCTGAGGGTAAGAGATACTCTGCAATGTGAGGCTCTGAGACAACATTATCTCGAATCGTACATTTACAGCGCACAGCAACTTAATAATATACAGTCTCCGGCTTTTGTTTGATATCTAGTGTCTGCAAAAGATGTTGTTGTGCACTTACAACCAGTCATTAGCTTGTTTACTATATTAATAAAATGCTGCTGTCACACTGAACGTCCTTCTGAGCCCTGTTCAAACTTTCAAACTTTGTATGGGAAACAAAAACCCCAAATTTTCAAATGTTCGTATTGAACAGCCAAATCTTATTCGACACGTTTGAGGCTACAACAGATTTAGGCCTACTTGATTTGTTCATACTCATGTTATTGTTTTTTGGCTTGTTCTGCAAACTTTAAAACCTCTTAAGCTCCAGTGTTATATGCAAAAAGTTAACGTACAGCCGTGCTATTCATTTGAGGTCATTTTTCATTTACATATTGTGCAGCTGTATATTTTCAGTGAGACAAAAAAGTCTTTGCATTTTATTTTAATCAGTTTGTTTTTATAAGAATGCTTCAAATGTGTCTTTGACTTGCAACTGTTGAAAATACCAATCCTCTGTCTCCATCACCAAGTGATGAGATGGTTCACTTTTACACTTTGATCCGTAGGCTTTAGCTTCTGTATTCATCATATTAACCAGCTTTGGCTGCTGAGTGAGTTTGACATTGTGGATATAGCCACTAGACGCATATTGTAGGCCCTTCTGTTTGCTCCTCTCTGAAATCGCCTTTTTGTTTTTCAAAAAGTTAGATAACATTTCTCCAGGGAGTGCAGCTAGTGGCAGTATGCGCTCCATGCTAATCTCCAACAGCTTGACCATCTGCGGCGAACTACAATGGGCAGGGCTTGGTGAAGGGTCAATTGTGGATGAAACTGTATCATGTTTTACTTATACAATATACTAGAATCAACTGATTTAGTACATACTACATATTTTGCTAAATAAGTGTCTGAAAAATATCCCTTATGCCCGAAATTAAGAACAAATATTGCTCCTCTTCTGGAATCTCCAACCTATCAAAGCTACACAGTGATGTTTTTTTACCTCTAGAAGTGCTATGGAGCTTTTTATTTATCAGCAGCTTGAAGTTTTGCTTGTCTTGTGCAAGTGCACATGGGTGATAGGTGATGTACACATCCAGTAGGTCCCACTGTTCCATCTATTAACAGGTGGTGGTCATGTGCCAGCTCAACAATACGCCAAGAAAGGCAGGAAAGAAGACTGCTAGCTAGGCACATGGATGTTAACAATACAGTATTTAAAATGTTCAGCTTTGCAAATGTTTTATGAGGAAGGAAATGCACGCAGCATGTTTTCTTTGACCTCAAGGATGAATACCTAGCAATTTGGCGAGTAATCACAATCAGTATCTGGTTTATTGCCATGCAGGATTTCATATGCAAGAAATATGCTTTGGTGTTTTGGTGCATAGATGAGAAGCATAAAAATTCGGTAGTAAAAAGAAAAAATGCAAGAAAAAATACTATTTAAAAATATTTACAATGTAACATGTGAAAGAGCTGTGGACAGTAATGTGCAAAAATATATTATGGGTTATTTGCAGTATTAAGAATAAAAAGAAATATTGAATGTACAGAGATATAGACTCCAAGATGTGTGTGAAGACGTTTATGTAATGTGTATTGTCTAGGGAGTGGGGATGGGGGTGTAACAGCGCCTGTCAGTGGGGGTCCGGGCCTTATTGATGAGGCCAGTTGCAGATGGGAAGAAACTGTTTATGTGGTGTGAGGTTTTTATCTCACAGGACTGCAGCCTTCTGCCAGAGGGGTGTGGCTGAAAGAGTCTGTGGGAGGGGTGGGAGGAGTCGACCGCAATCTTTCCTGTCCGCCTCAGGGTCCTGGAGGCGTACAGGTCCTGGAGGGATGGCAGATTGCAGCCAATCACCTTCTCCACAGGGACTGTAAAGATAACCTGTACAGTTTTTTCCATGCAAGCAGTAGAGGTCTAGAAGTACCAGTGTCAGTCTGTCAGTCCTTTGGTCCAGACTGAAATACATCTTTTAAGTGGAAATTTGGTTCAGACATTCATGGTCCCCAGAGGTGGAATCCTACTGGCCTCACAGAGCTGTTTGTGTGGCTGTAGACTCTTAGTCTTGTTAAAATATCAAATAAATGCTCCATCCATAATGGATCTTTTCAGAATATGGGATACTCAAATTGCTTTGCTCAGGGGCCACTTGTGCAAAATGACAGGAGGCCAGGGGACAGATGCAGCATCCCCATACATGTTTTCAGGATTTTAGGACATTTCTGGGATTTTCAGATGTTTGTAAGAATTTAGGACATTCTAGGATTTTTGGACATTTCAAGAATTTTCACACATTTCTAGGATTTCTGACATATCTAGGATTTCAGGACACATCACACACGTGAACACGTTCCTAGAATTCTAGGACATTTCTGGGATTTTAGCACTTTTCTCTGATTTTAGGGCATTTCTAGAATTGTAGGACTTTTGTAGGACTTTAGGACATTAGGGGATGAGCTAGGACCTCTGTTGGGGGGTGTCGGGGTCCCTGCACTGGCACTTTTTTAATAAACAAGCTCTACTTTAATGCTGTTTCATTCACTCTGGCAAAAAAAACACGATTCCCAGTGTGAATCACTTTATTTTTATTGTGAATAAGAAAATAGATGGGGGACCTCCTGGCACCCTGTCGGGGGCCAGATTTTGCCCGTGGGCTATAAGTTAAGTGTCAGTGCCGTAGAGTTTTATGCATTGAATGGGTGAGAGCATCTCTAAGTGCTGGTCCAGCCTCTGCTTGAAATGCTGTTGAGATTCTGTAGTCAATTGTTCACGGAGGAGTAGTCTTTAAAGCAGTCTATATATTTTTCCTCTGGTAAATAGCATCTTTCTCCAGCATCAGGTAAAAGCATCATATGACATCACGCAGCTAAATTGTGTGATCGCCTGCTTCGCTTTGGCTCGCCTCTCTCAATCTATCACTCTCTACCTGTCTGATCTCTCTCTAATGCCAGTCGTGTATTCTAAGGACCAGAGCGGGGGCTGACAGACATATGGAGCTATTGCAGTTGTTGATGGTGATGACGCCGCGGTTCTTTCGGGCACCTCTCCGCCGCCCTGATTCATTACCTCTGGCCACTCATAAAGTTACTGAGCCACACATACGATCATAAATAGGGAACCCATAAACATACACACAGGCATAAAGTGAAATATGCAGACACAGGCGTACATGGATGAAAACACACTTAAAAGACATATTTGTTTCTACTGAAACACAGACATGCAACACTAATAAATACACAATCATTGATGCAGAAATATTTTAATGAAACACTCACACCTGCAGAAATAGGTAAACATAAATCTACTTCCCCACAATCACACATACCTTGCAAGATGGACCGACACACTGAAGGCACTCTGTCCTTTTTCCCCCCAAGGATTCTGGTAATTAGATTCCTACAGGCCAAGTCTCTCAATTTCAGTGCATTTAATTGGAAACACACACACATACACACACATACACACACACACACACACACACACACACACACACACACACATACACACACATACACACACACACACACACACACACACACACACACACAGAGAAAGCTCCACAGGTCCACGCTTGTTGATCGCAAGCCGGGACTGTGCTGCTCTAATAATTAATTTCTATGCTGGCCCCCCTCACACGCCTCATTTACCAATCAATCCCTTCTTTGTTTTATGAATTCTATTATCTCGGCCACTGTTCTGCCAGGACGAGATGGAGGGAAAGACAAAAGGCAAGGGGAGTCCTAGGGATACATTCTCGTTGCACGGCAGAGTTGAGACTCATATTAAGTGTTCATGGATGGGTGGGCTGCACAGAGGTGAGCGTGTCAAAACGGCTGCATGTGGGTGAGCACCCTGAGGTATGAGGTAAGACATGTAGTGGGGGAGGAAAAAAGATGAGCATGTCAAAATCCACATGCTGTTCTGTGTTGCATGACATAAATTGACACTGACGTCTCAGCCGAGGGCTTTCTTCAGGGTTGGAAGCTCTGGTGCACCTGAACCCAGAGAGGCATTTTTGGTAAAATTACAGTAGTTGATCATCTGCATGTGTTCAATACTTTAAGTGTGATTGAGGTATAAATTAAGGTTTAATGGCAGCAAAATCAGTGCTTCAAGTCACAGAGTTTGAGTGGACTTCACTCAAACTCAAACTCAAAACTACAGCTTCAACACGTTCTCATTCCAACTCATCACATGTTGCAGCTTTGCAGTGGACTTCTGTGTCTACATATTACTCTCCAGGTATCCTTCTGAATCTGCTGATGATGTCAACAAATGCACGTGCTGGGATGACGCTGCGCAAGGTTATGTTTACACAACAAAAGCACATGCTGGCATGGATGATTAGAAATAGGGACAGAGGCGCAGATGGTTAGGTGTAGAAAGAACCCATCACATTCAGATGGAAAGCGGTCAGCAGTGTCTCGCATTAAAAGGCTTTTTCATTCATTCCACCGTCCCGCCCCATAGGCAGGTGACGTCCAGTCAGCTGCTGGCATATGATAACACCAGGACCGGTTTTGTAGGGCTGCATTCTAAGCTGACACTTACAAGTGAAAGGAGGCTTTGGGCGTTGGGATCTTAAGCTGAAAGCGCTTCAAAAGTGGCGATATTTGACGACTTTGGAATGAGAATGGGCTGGAACCCCTTTTAAACGTTGATCCTTTGGACATCAATGGTTTAAGTTTCAAATGGGCCAAAGTTAAAGGAATACTTTGTCAGTCTGAGTTTGAGATTGATACCATTCTCATGCCTGAACTGTAAACATTAAGCAGTCAGTTAGCTTGCAGTAACTTAGCACTGGAAACAGGAGGAAATCAGCCTGCCTGGCTCTCTGCAAAAGTAACTAACCTCACCTACCACCACCCTTAAGTCTAAGTAATTAACATGTTATATCATTTGTTTAAAAAACTAAAATTAGCCATTTTACAGAAGGTCATGTGCTAGGCCATTCATTATCGGTGTTAAGTTGCCAGGCAACCAGCGTAGACCCCAGCAAGTTACTGGAGGCAGCCAAGGAATTCATTTACACTTTGATTTTTTTTACAGATTAAACAAAGAAGATACAGTATTAATTAGTGAACTTTGTGGTGTTGGCAGGTGGATTTTGTTTACCTGAAAGGGACACTTTGCTGGTTTTCAACTAGCTTTGTATCATAACATTATGGATGGCATGTCTCAATTTAACTGTGGTAAACTTTCATTAGATTGTAATTACTCATGGATGGTTCTCATTTTTTCTCTCCAACTCAGACCAAACTGTAAAAGTAGGCAGTGCTGATCAAATATAAACTAAGATTCTGTTTCTGTGTTGCCAATTTCTCACCTAAAATGTCTTCAGAAATATATTTTTGTGCTCTGCTCGGCTGTAATATGAGAATTTGTGGACAAGATGAGGTTCCTGTTTGCTGTATTGTATATAAAGAGGCTGAGAAGAAGAAATCAAACAATGCTGATCAAATACTAACAAGCACTCTGTTACTGAATCTATGTGTCTTGCCTAAAATGTTTTCAGAAACATTCTAGCTTACCATGTAACTTTAGTTTGAGATAGTTTGTCACAAGCCCACCGCCATCTTCTTCCCTGTGGAAATATGACAAGCCTGCATGATGTCACCAGGGTTGGAAATGAACTTTTTTGTCCACTTGCCACTGTGGCTGGTGGATTCATAAATCTACCAGCCACTCAATAAATTACCGCTGTTTTTTGGCTGGTGAGTGAAGCAAATCTAGCAGCCACTTGCTTATTTTACCATCATTTGGCTGGTGGCTGGTACTAATTTTCAACCCTGGATGTCACCCACCAGCTGGAGTGTATTGGTCCGGTGTGGCGCAGTGCATTCTGGCAGCTGTAGGTTTTCTCCATCTGAACACAAGGAAATGCCATAGCCTTTTTTCTCCGTTTTCTCTGGTCATGCAGCACCAGTTTCAATGGTAATAGCATCCCTCTACTCTGTTAGATAGCCCAATTTTAAAAGACCATCCTTCCAGTAGTGAAATACGTCTTTTAGATAAAGCCTCGCTAGCTATGTTATACTGTTTGTGTTTTTTATGCTAGGCTCATATAGCTGTCTGCTGGCTTCAGCCTCATATTTACTGTGCAGACATTTCATTCCCAGCAAGAAAGTTAACAAGCATATTTCCCAAATTGTCCAACTATTCCTTTAAGTTCAGGACTTTTGATTGCTGGAGGGGTGCCAGCTCTCCTTCTGGGTACTGCTGAGATGCCCATGAGCAAGGCACAGGACCCCTTAACTGCTTCAGGGACGGCGTACCATGGCTGACCCTGCGCTACCCCTTAATTGCATGTATGTGCTGTGTGGGCACGATTTGATCCTCCAGTTACCCTCAGTTACAAATAATAAACTGAAATTGAATTGAAATGTATTTATTTTTCTTTAAATTTTGGTGAAGTGAGCCTGTAAGGAAGGTCATTAGGGACAATGACTATTACATAACATATGTGATATCTTGAGGAAACGAGAAAGAGAGAGAGATCGGCTGCTGACACCTTGCTTGGCGGCAGCATCTGTAGAGTGTATACTCCACTGGGACAATGACCAGAGACCATCTGTCACTTGCTTACACATGTACACACATAAACACACATACACACACAGTGGCAGAAGCAAGGGCAGGACCACTTCGAAAAAGTACAAAACATTTGAACACGGATAGATGGACACAGAGATAGATGGACTGGTCTAGTGAGACAGTATAATGAGAGACAAGTTGCTCGTTGAGAGCCACATAAAAGGTTCCAATGCAGTGCCCCAATAATGGCGACGGCGCCATGTAATATATTATTATTCTTATTATTAAGAACTGGAGCAAGCAATTAAGGAAGGCAGTTTAATCTGTTGTGGATGCAGACACAAGCAGTGAACTAGACCATGAAAGCTCTCTATTTTTGACGACACTTCACATCCCTGGAGAGGCAGCTAGCATCCTGGGGCACTCTCACTGCTGCCCACACACACACACACACACACACACACACACATATCAGTGTAGTTTTGCACCCAGGGGTGGGAGCCTATGCATTGTTGTTTGATGACATATAAACACTTTGGGGATATGTCTGTATGTGAAGGTGCTTTAGGAGCATGTACAGATATCCTGAGTGCAGTGTATTTGTTTGTTTAAACCCCCTGCAGTCCACTGAAATTTCAGATCCTTTGTTGATGACAAAAGGCAGCTTTTCTTTCTTTCCCCCTTTTTTCATCACTCAGTAATTTTCTATTTTATTAGTAATCTTGTGTGTGTGATTCCGTTTTTCACTACTCTGTCACCTCTCTAAATTTGTATGTTTTTGCAGGCCCGTGATTGCAGCACAGGCGAAGCACATCACAAGTTCTTAATTTCCTCTTCAGCAGTTTGATGAGTTTGAGTTGTTGATATATGATCTGTAGGATCTGGTCAGAGTTGAATAGATTGAGGGATAAGAGGACCAAAAGTAAACTTTTAGACCTTGAGGTCAAGTCTCCTAATCCGACATGACTCATTTACCAAGTCATGAAAATATAAGCAATGTCACGTTATGCTGAATGCACCCTGTATCGTTCAGGGCTTTCACACAACAATGAGGCTCAACCGGAGTGGCCTTTGACATACGGAGAATGTGCGTGGATGCATATGGTGATGAAGAGGGTTTCGACATGGGCCGTACTCTTCAAACGACAAAGGTCATTCTCTCTCGCTGCCGTCACATCAAGCTTCTGCTTTAATCTACAAAACTCTGATGTGTAACTGAATGCCAACAGGCACAAGACTGAAAAAGAAAAAGAAAAAACAAAGAGAAGTAAGTCCTGTTACTTATTCTGTCGACATCTTCTCTAGCCTGACACCCAACGCGTGTCTGCGTGTGTGTGTGTGTGGGTGTGGGGGTGGGGGGGACTAACTGAGTAATGAGATGGAGCAGAGAAGCATTAGTATTTTTAGCCCTGTTAGCTTCACAGAAAAGTGGGTGTTTTGTGAATGGTAAGTTCTTTCCTGCTCTGCCTTTTAGTCTTTGCTGCTTGTTAGGGAGAACTGCAAGGGGAGGTGTGTGTGTGTGTGTGTGTGTGTGTGTGTGGGGGGGGGTGATAGGAAGAGAGGGGAAAACTTCAGACAGACACAAAAAGTCGAGCAAGAGAATGAAGACACACACAAGCCATCTTTAGAAAAATGGAAATATGGAGAGGTAAAAATGATTTAAACCCGAAGTATATTGTTGCGGTTGGGAGTGTTTTAAAGCTACCTGTTCTGCTGCAAACCCCAATGAGGATGTTGTGCATTCAGGCAGTTATATGCAGTATCTATTCTCTATCTTTATAATTTACTCAAAGCCAACAAAGAAACTGAGCCAAAGTGACCATTTGCATCGTTCACTCTAGTCCAGCCTTTTCATTCTGATCCTAAAGACCCAGACAAATTAAATCAAACATCAAAGAATTAATGTCCATGAAGGATGACTGCTGTGTTGTCTCAATTCGGCCGTGTCCTGTCCAAAAGTTTCGCTTGAGTGCAACGTAATGACTGCATCTGCCAACTAGCATCTCGTTTTTCACCTGTGTGAGAGGCTGTAACTCTCCATACCAGCTGGTGACTGTAGTCTGCATCTGTCTTTTAAAAAGGGAAACTGGAAGTTCAACTGACAAATTCAAAATGCTAGTTAGCAAGTTAGCACTTTAACAACACAACACGATGTTGAATGAACAAAGGATATTTACTATGTGCAAGCAAACAAAAACACCAACAGTTACAAGCCACAAGCCAGAACAAAATAATTCAGCTAATAGGATAACGTTGTTTTGATCTCGAGCCCTCTTGACTTAAATGGTTTGTTTGCTTTCCTTACTTACATTTCTCCTCATGCGCTGAGCGACTAGTGCCAACAGTACAGGACACAATGCAGTACTAGGGCAACAGATGACCGATGGCTGACCGTCGACTCGGTGTGTCAAGGCATTTACATGTCTGTCACTTCATCTCACCCATCGAGTAACAACAGAAATTCTGGCCTACAGTCAGGAAACTCTTCTCATTCATAGAGATTTCCCTCAATTTCTGTGTTGCGACTATCAACTACAACCAATAGTGTAATTTTAAAGATGTTTTGGAGTGCTCCACTCTTGGACTATATGGACTGAGAAGTCTGTGTCAGTGTAAATCTGCAATAAAAAAAATGGCAGTAATAGCTGTTACTTTGGCCAACATTTACATTGTCCGATATTCATTTTAGCTTAACATAAAGTGAATAAACGTGATGTTTCCCAGATAATGGTTGTCTGCCTGAATGATGCAGTCACTCATTCTTAACTGCTGATTTATTAAATCGGAGTTCTACTGAGTGAGTCATGATGCCAAATTTAGCAGAAGACCCAAGTACTGTCAGAAAGACCTAAAAGTATAATTAACCTCAGGTGTTCATTTTTATGATATGTAGGGAGTACGGTAAGTCAGTAAAACATTCACAGTGGAGTTTAATGAAACTGCAGAATCAGATGATAGAATTAAGGGGTTTGTCATCATTGGCGATTTTTGGGTCACCCATTTGATTCACTACAAATTACACATTTGATTTATTGTTGTTGTAAAAAGTATAGATCATAAAAATGATTTCCCTACTTATTTATCAGTTCATTATCTGTGTAAATCATATTTCCATTAAAAAAAAACATTATTCAGGGGGAAAAAACAAAAAAACGTTTATTCATTCAGTATTTGACTTTCTGACATTCAAACTGTTTAAAACTCTGCAGAGGATTTAAAAAAATCTTTGAGAGGGTGATACTGCATCAATAGCAGACTTATAGGTAAAGTAAGGTGAAGAAAATAAGCCTACTTCAGCTTCCTGCTTTAACTTAACACCAGTGAGAAAGAAACAGATGGAGGAAACTAACGTCAATCGAATTATTATCCCATCTCTCTCCTAAATAAGCAATCACTGGCAACAATATTAATGCCATCAGACTGTTGCTTATTGAAAAGCAAACCTACTAAGGTGCAAAAAGCTATCACACTAAGAGTGGCAGGCGAAAGACAAAGGAGAAGGAAAAAAGATGGGAGAGATTGTGAGACAGAGAAAGAGAGAGACATCAGAAATGACAGACGGATTGAGAGGTTGAGATGCAGAGAGAAATGAGAGCTGGATTGAAATGAGGGGAGACCTTTGAGGATCTGCAGGTGAATCATGCCTTTGATAATTGCGTCGGCTTTTCATTGTGGTGTTCGGCGATGGTGTTTGTGTGATGTGCTTGTCTCCTTCACCCTCTGCAATCTGGGACACATTAAAACCAAGTATTCAAGGCTGGAAGTCTTCAACACGATATCAACACAAACCAAAGACTGATACATTTACTGTGTTGTGTGCATGTTTGTAGTGTATGTGTCAGTCTTTCTTTGCATGTGTTGCTGCCACAATTATGTTTCATATGTCAAAGAGCAGCGTGACATATAAGGGCCTAATGTGTGCCTTTGGGAAATTTCAAAGGGTATTTCAGCCTTGGTCTTTGTGGATGATTTCACACAGTCACACTGGATTTTGTGTGTGTGTGCATTTTGAGAATTTCTTTGACATGTATGTACATAAATCCTGTCATGTGTGTTTATATAAGAGGGACTGTTTGGTACTACTTTGGACGCAGAAGAATGGTTTGAATGGTTCAGTATGCATCAGCTGATGGTTGACAGGAGTTGATAGCTTGGGGATGCAAATGCAGGCTGCTGGTAAGGATGGCACAGTGAGGACATTTTACAGCTGGTTAATAAACTTGTGACAACAACGTCGTGGCCAATTAAACTGGACATTTTACAACAAAAGATATTCATAGATGACGCTCAGTATCTCAAGGGCACTAACTTTGATCTTTAACGTTATGTCTTTAGATCTTCCTCTTACTTTGAAAAGAAAAAAAAGGAACAAGAGCTGTTGGTGTGGTTGAGGCGGGGCCAGCTTTCCTCATTAATAAACTTGCTTAGTTTTTTTTCTTTTATGCTGTGGCAGTAGCAGCTCCCTCCTCCTCTACATCTCCTTCTTCTTTCAGAGGGTGTGCTCTACACTCAAGGATGACGGTTTCTTCCTTTATCATTCTCTTGGTCTTGTCAACATTTTGGTTTTAGTCATCCCGTGCATAAGGTCCCGGTTTGCTTTTTGCAGAGCTTTGTGCTGCGATTCTGTGCTGCTGCTGTAAAGAACAGATCCTTTCAGTTTATAATTGTAGCATTCGTTAGCGATTATATAAAAAGATTGAGGCTATTTAATGGATCTTTGTCATCACAGTGCTGTTACTAACAGGGTGATTTTAATACAAAGTGGTAACCACTGCATGTGAATGCATGAATGATTCAGACCTGCGCTCTGGAGGAGAGCCTACATTAAACAAAACAATATCCCCCACTGCTGGGTTTATACTGCAATAAACTGTATCTTCTGTGCTTTGATTACCTGCTTTTAAACAACATGACCATCTTACATTTTATAGTGTCTCGTCAAATTATTATCAACAAAGTTGATATCGAGCTGAAAAGTGAGGCTTACTGCCAAAATTAAAATTTTCTTTGGCTGGAAGGGTTTATGTGTTTAAGGTGTTTAGACATTTTTTGTACCATAGGTCAACAGTGTTCGCCACAGAATTTGAATCTGGCAGATGACACATGGGAGGATAAGCAACATTTCAGTTTTTTTTTTGCTTTTGTGTGTCCCTTGTTTTCTGCTGGACTGTGAATGCAGTGCAGGTGGCACTCTTCATGAGTCCATAATTGATCTGTCAATCTGTTCAGAGCTGATCAGATCGATGGATGAGAGAATCAGCTGCTGCAAAAAAACACATTTTTAGACACAGTGCTCTGTGTGTTCTGCGCCATCTGCACCCAGACGCTCTGCGCCCCGACAACCTGGCGTCATAAATAACTTAAAAGTTTCGCACAGCGCTCCTAACGATCCGTCCAGCTCCAAATGGCGCCAGATCTCAAAATTGTGGCAAGCCGACACACGTAAATAAAAATGTGGGAAACCTTTCAACATGTCACATGAGGGTTAGGACTCTGGTTGGATGATTGGCTGCAGGTATTCTCTAGCCTCAATTCGTTGCAAACTATCCCCAAATTTGTCTCTCCTTGGTGTGTTTTCAGTGTTAATTTTTTAATTTGATGATTGTAGGGGCTAAAATGTGAAAATAAAATAAATGTGTTTTATTTTTATTTAAAAAGTAAAATTGACACGTGGGCGTTGGGTAAATAATGTAATCAATGTATGTCTGAACACTGTGAAACAGCGGTCACCCCGACTACTGCAGCCAGCGTAGCTGTGGGCCAACATATTGACATTTCTAAAACCTTCCTCATGCAGAATTAACATATTTTAAAATTAAAAATATTGACTGTTTTCTTTTTAAATAAACATTTAAGTACATTTGGATTATTTTCTTCTTGGTGGTGCTGCAACAAGGTGGAAAAATTGTTAAAATAAGAATTTAACAACAAAACCCACAATGGCTCCCAACAGCTGTGCAATTCAGCTGTATCAGACAGTACATACTGTAGATATATACTCAGACCCTTCACATGTACAGCGTGCATATGTAGTCCACTACCATGGGCTCTTTGACAAATGGACTCCATGATGAATTTGGTCTTCTGGGATATTTCGATATTATGTAAAATTAAACTGCATACATTTAGTTTGACATTTATGTAAGGTCATTGCTCAACAGTTTCTCTGCCAAGTCCAGGGTAATTGAATTTTGGATGCTGTTTGCCTACAGGCCATCCATGGATTACTTACAGGGCACGCAGAGCACACGCCCACATGCCCCAGACTGCTACGGGT